>NC_084822.1:6802283-6933911 GCF_958449725.1 Rosa rugosa
TTCGTGCTCACTCCAAGCTTGGAGCTTGTAGAGTCCTCCAAACTTAGAGTTTGTTGAGAAGAAAACGATCGACCACATACATCGTCGTTTCGATCTAATCCAAAAACCCCTCTTGGAAGCAACTACGCTCAGAAAATCCCTAATTTCTTGGAAGCGACTCCGCTCAGAAATTTTATATGTTTTCGTGGTAGCCTTACACGCTCCGAAACTAACCCTAATTTTTTGTTCTCTTTCAGGATGAGTAACCTGAACAAATTGGACTTTGCTCCATTGGGAACAACTGGCTCTGGATATCACAGGTGGGTTCGTGATGTCCGCTAGCATCTCAAGGCCAATGGAATCCTAGATACGATTCTCAAGCCTAGCCAGGACGTACTAACTGTTGAGCAAGCTCAAGCTTTGGAAGCAAATAGAGCAGCCTTCGAGGCAAATAAGGCGAAAGCCATCATCCTAATGACTCGTCATATGGATGATTTGCTCCAGTACGAGTGCATGAATGAAGAAGACCCCAAAAAGCTGTGGGCCTCACTCGAAGAAAGATTTGGCAACGTCCGTGACTCCCTGCTTCCTGACCTAGAAGTGAGATGGCATAGCCTCCGCTTCTGTGATTTCAAGTCAGTTCTTGACTACAGCTCGGAAGCACTTCGCATTAAATCCTTAATGGAATTCTGTGGTAAAGAGATCACAAATGCGATGTTGATTGAGAAGACTCTCTCTACCTTCCCCATTTCTGCATTGATGGTTGCTAAGAACTATCGAATTGATGTTACTGCAGGACGGATCACAAGGTTTCATGAGCTCATTGGAGCTATGAATATCACTGAAAAGTATGACAACATCCTTGTGAAGAACTATAATTCGAGATCCGTGGGAACAGAGCATATTCCGGAATCCAATTATAGTCGCGCCCTAAAGAGAGGGCGCCAAGAGCGAAACCCTAATATTAGGGATACTTCTGAACGTTCTGGTCCATATAATCGCTCTACTTGGGAAGGTAATCGCCAAAATAGGCGAACAAGGAACCGAAGAGGTCAACGTGGAAAGAGAGAGGGAGGCAACGCCTCTGGCCATGTTGGTGGCTCCATCAACACTAAGAGCCATCTAAATGACGCTTTCAAAGCGCCTCAATCAATGGAGTTTGAGCAAAGAGATGTATGTTCCCGATGTGGAGTGTCTGATCATTGGGCACACATTTGTAGAGCTCGTGAAGAAATTGTCACCGCCTACAAAGCATATTGTGAAGCAAGAGAAGCTCACTATGAACAAGAAGATCAAGAAGATGATCTAGAGTAAAGGGTTGAAGACTACAAATTTGGCTGGGATCAATAGATCGCCAATTCTGTTTAAGTCTTTATTTTCCAAGAGATGTAGGCAATTGCCATATTATTTTTGTAGTAGATGCCTATGGTTTAGTCTTTCTTCAAAGTAGGCGTACTCAATGTAAATGTGATGTCTAGGAAGGTTTTGAGATAAGTGGTAATTAAGCGAGCTTTGCTCCACCGACATCTCCCTACTCACCTGGTCACATTTGCGTTGGAATTACCGAAAGAAGTTAGACGACTACCATTGTTTTGCATTAGCTAAGCATTTGGATTAGATTCTCCTAATGGTTAAGAGACAATGATGTACTCCGTTGGCTTATGAATAAAATTTTGAGTTCTTTTCATTATGACTCCATTTTGATTCATGAGCATGTTACTTTGTGACTACGATGGCTGGGCCATCAGTATTAATTCAAGGACATGGAATAGCCCAAGTTCTCTTTGCCAAATGGAACCTTGATTAATGTCACAGAAACTCTCTACGCTCCTAAGGCAACTCGCACCTATGGATAGCCAACGGATTCCATGCGAAAACGCATATAGAGAACGGAAATGAGTTCCTTTGCAATACCTCTAATGATTGCAAACAAAGGCGCATCTTAGAGAAGTTTATGTGTCTCTCTAGTGGACTCTATGTCACTATTCGAGCTATTAAATCCAATAAAGTTATGAGAGAAGATCTCTTGGATTTAGACACATATTGGCTTCGTCTCGACAGGATAAGTCACCCTGGTCATGATATGGTGATCCGTCTACTAAAGACTTCACATGGACACCCTCGAGCGAAATGAAGCAAGAATCAAAAATTGATTCCTGGACTTAGCAAGACTGCAACAATTGCAGCATCTGGCACTGCAGCTGTCTTGGAGCGCCATATGGCCGCCCAAGTCCCTTGTGACAACGCCATATATGGCGCTACCCATGGCCATGACGCCATGGATGTCAATCCCCATGGTTATAACGCCATGGATGCCACTTCCCATGGTCATGACACCATGATGGGTGATGTAGTCACAAACTTTGCTTCAATATGCGTTTCAGACGCTCAGGCCCAACCAAAATTCTCATTGGTTGCTTCTAAAGCCTCTCGCTCGTTTTACAAAGCCCGTTCCTTAGGAAAATTAGGACTGAGACCGTCCTATGCAAAGGATATGAAAATACTCATTATGTTCTTACATAGAATCCGTAGGGATTCTGTGGACTGATTCCACCAACTTGCGGACGTTTAAATATCTCATGATGTTGGTTGATATGCAAACACGCTGGTCACGTGTTGTGCCATTGTCCACTTGTAATGCTGCTTATGAAACACTCCTAGCACACATCATATGACAACGGGCTCACTCCCCGAATCATCCTATTCAGTCAATTGGATTTGACTATGCTAGTGAGTTTACATCGAAGACTTTCGATAGTTATTGCATTTGGGACTGATGTTGGACATCATATTCCCATGAGCACACCCAAATGGTCTCGCGGAAATGACTACGATGGTAGTCCGGACATTGGTAATGCGCACCAACCGCCTTATATCCGCTTGGGGTGATGCAATATCGCATGTAGCAATGCTAATTCGTCTACGACCCACCGCCACTCAATGCACCTCTGCGTTACAGCTAGTGACTGGGTACAAGTACCGTACTTACGCGTATTTGAGTGAGCCATTTATGTGCCAATTGCGCCGCCACAGCGCTCTATAATGGGTCCTTACAGACGAATGAGCAACTCAGTTGGATTTGAGACTCCAACAATCGTCCTCCACTTAATGCCCTTGCATGGCGATCTCCTTACCGCTAGATTTGCGGATGTCACTTTGATGAGACAGTCTTTCCATCGTTAGGGGGAGATACGAACACGAATGTTCAACAGGAACGACAGGAATTGTCGTAGTCTGTCCCCACTATGTCTCATCTCGATCCCTGTTAAAGTGACGAGATCACACAAATATGCTGCAAACATGCCTGCAAGGATGGACGTCCCTACGAGAGGACGTAGCACCACCCTACACAGAGGTAGGCATGGCGCCAACGCCATAGAGAGTGGCACTCTGGTGTTACAGGTCATGGCCCCAGCTAGGATGCATGGGAGGCCCGTGGGTTCGAAGGATACTTTGGCACATTCCAATCCTTTGATCATCGACACTCATAATCCGTCTCATGAGAATCTTCCGGGTTATGGTTATCGTTGGGGGACGCCTCAACGTTAGAACCCTATTCCTGAGAATATAGAGCTCTATGAAACTTACACTAGTGTACATGAGATGTGGGATAGAAACTCCATCAAAATTGATGATGTAGTCGCGCATTTCGTTGCGCATGAGTTTGTTGAGTCTGATGATATCGAACCACGCTCCGTTGATGAATGAATGTCAACGTAGAGAGATTTGGCCCAAATGGAAAGATGCGATCCAGGTTAAGATGGATTCTCTAACGAAGAGGAAGGTTTTCTGAGCTAGTGATGCCAACACCTCCTGACATAAAACCTATTGACTAATGGGTCTTCGTTAGAAAGCGTGATGAGAAAAAGAGATGGCAATCTCGCCTTATGGCGCAAGGCTTCTCACAAAACGCCCTGGAATCGACTACGATGAGACATATTCTCTCGTAATGGATGTCATTGCACTCCACTACCTTGTCAGTTTGGTAGTTTTCGAATAACTGAACATGCAGCTTACAAATGTGGTCACTACGTATCTCTATGGGGATCTAGATACAGAATATACATGAAGGTTCATGGTGAACTTCATTTACCCAAGTCAAGTGGCTCTAGACCACGGAGCGCGTTACAAAGAGGTTGAAACGCTCACTAAAGTGACTACTTGATTGGGAAGGGATATGCCCACGCGTTTCCATAACAAGTTTCGGATTCTATCGCGGTTCATGTTGGACATGATCTTCATTAGAAGCCCTTAAAGAGTTAAGGGAAACCGCTGAACACTAGAAATCCGAGTTTGAGATGAAGGATTTTGGGAGAACACGATTATGTCTCGGTTTGGAACTTGAGCATCGTGTTGATAGATGCTTAGGCATTTTGACAAGGTCAAACCTTCAAGCACCCCCATGATCGTCCGTAGTCTTGATCCTGAAAAGGATCCTCTTCGTTCAAAGGATGATGACGAAGATGCGCTAGGGGCAGAAATGCCCTAGTTAAGTACAATATGCGCATTATTGTACTTAGCTCCATGCACAAGACCGGACATCTCATATATTGTGAACTTGTTAGCTAGATATAGCTCTGCGCCAACGCGACGCCATTGGATTGGTGTAAAAGATATCTTTCGATACTTGAGATGTACGATTGATATGTGCTTGTTCTATCCCTACAGAGAGATGATGGATTCGGACCCATCACACACCAGGAACGCCGCCAACACTGGCCTGCGTCCCCTCTCCCCATCCCAAAACGAAGTTAGCGTTTTGGAAGGTTTTGCTGATGCTGGGTATCTCTCTGACCCACACAAAGGTCATTCCCAAACTGGTTAAGTGTTCACCATGGGTAAAGACTGCGATATCTTGGAGGTCTACAGAATAGACCCTAGTCGCTATATCTTCGGACCATGCAGAGACTATTGCTCTTCACGAAGAGATTCGTGAATGTATATGGATTGGATCCATAATTACGCATGTTCGAACAATTGTGGTTTGAAGTCTACCATAGATGAGCCTACGAGCATTTAGGATAATGCAGCTTGTTTTGAACAAATGAAGTAAGGCTACATCAAAGCTACAACACCAAGCTTAATCAGCAACAACAGACTCTCCTCAAGATCAAAATGAACTAGGTTCGATCTGAGGACAGTGTGGCAGACTTGCTCACTAAGTCATTGCCTAAATTCCACTTTCGAGAAACATGTTGGTAGCATCGTTTACGGAAGTTATCCGAACTCCCATGACCGTAGTCATCAGGGGGAGATGCAGACATCAGGGGGAGATGTCTACATGTATGGTCTCGAAACGTGAAGGCTGTGTTGTGCTCTTTTTCCCCTTCGACCGAGGTTATTTTTGTCCCACTGGGTTTTTGTTACTCAGCAAGGTTTTTAACGAGGCAACGAGAGAAGCACCGCGTTTGGGCAACACAAGGGGGAGTGTTTAAGGAAATCTCTTTTATGTGTTTGGCCCAAACTCTAGGTTACTTGACCTAGTGGTAATAGGATTTAATTAGAAGGATCTAGAATCCTAATCAATGTAGAATTCCTTTCCTTGTATGATTGAGATTCTATGCATTGTAATCCTCTATATAAAGAGGCCCCTATTATCAATGAGAATACACAGCAAATTGCTCTCAATTTCAGTTTCTCTACAACAGCTCCCTATTTATTTGTTCGTGGGATTGGAGTAGTTGTTCAATCTAATGTATGGCCAATCAAATCTGATCATTTGAATATGATCTAAATTCGATGACCTGATCAAAATGGATTATCATAACGAAACTTGAAAGCGACATGAATTTAGTGTCATTAGTTTGATCACTATAACATTAACCTTTAAAACAACAATAAATAAAACGAATTTGGTCAACATCTCAAAACTAATGACTCCATTTTTTTTTTTTGAATGAATGGTAATTCCATTGATAATAGCGCATGCCAAGAAGGCCATTACATACTGACACAGAACAATGGCCAAATCAAGGTTTCGTGGAGGAGCCACAGTAGTACATAGGATAGACCAACTATATTCGAACTAATCGCTCACTTTAAAAGTGAGCCTAAAAGCTATGGAAACATAGCGAATAGACAAGCCAAACTACACTCGGTAGGTTTCTAATACAAGAAACTTATTGTAATTAGACAAAAGCTAAAAACATAGGTTTGGGCCAAGAGCCTAAACCCCAGCCCAAAATAGCAATGGACTAGGGCAAAACCCCAGCCCAACAGTTAGCGGCCCTGTTTGAACCCAAAATGAGCATTTTGGCCTGACAATGCACGTCTTGGAGAAATTGAGCCAATGTCAGTGGCTCAAGCTATATATTGTCGACAAGTTCAAAAATATATTATTAAGAGGCTAAATAAGGCCTACCAAACATGGAAATGAAAAATCAACTTTAGCACATTTTCCTACTTCGGCTAGGAGAAAGCGAGCTAGAGAAGAAATGAGGGATGGCGGACTAACCATCCGAACTCAAAATGAGTTGAAACTTTCCAGATTAATTCTAGATATCCCATTGATCATTTCTTATGAAGAGTGCCAAAGCTCGTTCGGAGTGGAAAACCTTCAAACAAACAGTCCAATTTTCTGCAGAAGCAAAACTTGGAAACTGGACCTGTAAGAGGTCCAGCAGCATTTCCGGCCCAACCACATGGAAATAAATTCTGAAAGTTTACCACAATAATCTACATTCATGGTGGATCATTTCATATGAAGAAATCGAAGGTTGAATCTGAGTTCTTAGTGGAGATAAAAATTGAGGGATAAGGGAGCAGAAAATGACTTAAACCTAACAAACTCCATTAAGTGTTTAAGTATTCAAACCTAACATTCCATTAATGTTTAAGTGCTAAAACCTAACCCATTATGAGTTGTTTAAGGCCAAATAGTGTTGCTTGGTAGCCTATAAATAGAGGCTACAACATAGAACAATTCACCAATTCATTCATCAAAACATCTCTAAGATGATCTAAGTTCTCTCTAGAGCAACCTCTCTAAGAGCAACTCCTCTCTTTCTCCTTCTCTTATCGGTGATCACACTCTAAGTCCTAGTCTCCTTTGGAGCCGACTATTAGTGCCACCAAACCCTCTGTCAACGTACTTCGGTCCTAGTCTCCTTAGGAGCCGATTGTAGTACCACGACCAAAAACACCACAAAAGACCAATTCATTCATCAAAACATCTCTAAGATGATCTAAGTTCTCTCTAGAGCAACTCCTCTCCTTCTCTTTCTCTTATCGGTGATCACACTCCTAGTCCTAGTCTTCTCGGAAGCCGACTTTCAGTGCCACCAAACCCTCTGTCAACGTGCTTCGGTCCTAGTCTCCTCGGGAGCCGACGGTAGTGCCGCGACCACAACGGTTACAGAACCAGCCAAGCAAGGGTAACGCCCTCGCAACCCAGCCAAGCTAAAGTCACGCTTTAGCAAGTTCTCTCTACTTCCCAGTGGTTCTCGCTCTGCTCGATCTACAACATCGAGTATCGATTGTGATTTTCAAGAAGCTCAGTAAAAGTCCTCGCCACGAGGCATAAAGAATCCCACGACGAGGTTGGTGCTCTCCTCGTCTACAATTGCTTGCAGGAAGTCAGGTCAAGGGACACCCCCGACGACCGCACCCGAACGGTGCTGGCACGCCCGCACAGAAAAGAGACTGTTGACCAGCTGCAACAAAATTGGAGCCAAACAGGCCCAATAGGAAGTCCACCAAGAAAAACTTGCTTCAGGCCCATCACGCTGGTTCGGGCCAGTCCACCTTGCCTCCCACCATCCCTTCGGACCTCCACCAACCGGACCACGCTCCGGCTGACCCACATCGCCCGACCCGCGTCGCCCTGTCCGCCTTGCCTCCAAGCCGTCCCAAGTCAACGCCGCCACGAGATGCATCCAGCACAGAAAAACCAACGCTGTTCCAGGCCTGTGACCGTACCCCGCCGTCGAATCGAAATCCAGGGCACCCCATCGAACACCATCGCAGCGAGGATCGACGACCGGATCCGTAAAGCCACGAACACCCCATCGAACAAACCCAGCCGAACTGGTGACAAAACCCGAGCAAATTCCCTCCGACAATCCCATTGAGCATGTAGACCTCCCGTCCGGCAGCAAACCCATGGTGGCGGTGAGGCTGGAGACCCCCCGGCGACCGGGCGACGCCGGACGAGAATATTTTCAAGGTTCTGAAGCCTCCTTAGGGTTTCCTCAGAGAGAGAGAGACCTGTGGACTGAATTCTAGATCAATTTTTTTTTTAGTTAACTAATGACTCCATTGATACGATTAAAATATATATAATGTAGAAAATATTAGCATTTGCAATAGCCACACTCTTTTTTCTTATTGGAAATAATTACTCGAGTGTGGAATGACAGATCTACAAAGAACAAAATCCCATTGTTATAGATCTTTTCCCTTTGCCATCTATATAAACTACATATAGAAAAGAGTTGTTATAACATCCATACAACAATTCGGGAGCATTGAAACTGAGAGCTTCCCCTCAACGGCCAGAATTCCTGCTAGCTAGGCTCTCTAAAAACAGAACAACCAATCAAAAATAGAACATAGAGACAAAAATTACATACACCTAACCGATTTCATTTTTAGAGAACCGGGAGAGAAAAAAAAAAAAAAGATACAAGTCCTTTGATCAAATTAAAGCAAGGTATGGAAGGGTTGCTTCCCCTTCTATACCATGCCATCAAGAAGCGAAGATCAAAACACAAGCACAGATGCTTTTCGGAGAGCAATTCAAAAAGTAGCTACCGTCTCCTCGGTTGTGGCCAGGACCTAACCTTGGAAGGCTTGTCTCATTGTAAAAAAGGATCCGAGTTCCAACCTCTGGTCATTGCTGAATTATTAGAGCAGCGATCCGCACTTGACTTTAATCACTCGTGTAGCTGCGAGGAAGAAGATGGTGTTTCTGCGGGGGTTCCTTTTGTGCCAAGTTCCTCAAAAGATAGGTTTCTATCCATGCGAAACCTATGAAGTGGTAATAAGAAAAAAATCTAAACAAGGTGTTTGATGAAATTTGATCGAATTAATGATGATGTAGATGTGTCACCAACGGATTTCTAATGTTCCATCATCATTTCTTGTAGAAATATATTGTTAATTAATTAGCATGATTAGTGTATTGATTGTTAATGTAGGTGAAATTAAAAGTTTACAAATAGACAAAAATCAAGTGTGTAGTTACGTTAATTTGATTATAAATGTTTTGTAATTTGTATATTTGTATGAAACCGGATTACATTGTCTACCAGATTAATGTTTCACTACATCCAACTGTTCAACTCGCAAATTACAACATCATATCTACAATAAGTAAGTTTTGATTAGCACAAATTACAGCATCACATATGTACATAAGTTTTGATTAGCAACATGACTATACATCTACCATCACATTAATTAAATAATTATGACCAATCAAAAACACGGACAAACAAATCAATTGCCTATCAAACGGAGGTCAGACAATCAAGATTCCAGAATGAGGAGTAATACAATTCTAATAGGAAAAACCTTTATACCATGAAATAACTTTTCCAAGAAGATGTGGTTTTTTTTTTCCTATAGAAACAAGATTTCTTTTTTGTGCCAAAACAAAAAATTTACTTGAACTCGGTTACGACGTCGTTTCCTTTTAGAAGTCATAACTCACAAGCCACCACTCCGCCTCCGCCCAAAACGCCCAAAATCATGCAAAGTGCTCGCAAAACGACGCCGTTCCGGTCGATTTTCGACGCCGGAGCTCTGAAATCAGAGCTGGAAAACTCCGGGATCAAGCCCAGCTTCATGCCCTACATATGGAAGCAGGTGATCCAAAACCCCTCCGCCCAACTCGACCAAATCCCCTCCTTGCCCTCCGCCGCATACCCCCTTCTGAACTCCAAATTCAAAACCCTAACCTCCTCCGTCCACTCCGCCACCGACTCCTCCGACCACCTCACCACCAAGCTCCTCATCAAGCTCCAGGTTTGTTTTCCGCACACCACCTGTTCGATGAAATGTCTGAATGAGCTTCGATTCGATTCTCACACACATTGTGGTTTGTTTCGATTAGAACGGCGCTCTGGTGGAGGCCGTGATCATGAGGTACGATAGCAGCTTGGGGAAGCACAATGGCAAGTCCCACCACGGCGGCGCAAGGTCCACATTGTGCGTGTCGTCTCAGGTAGTATCAAAGATTCGAGCTTTTTTTTAGGTTTTGTTGTGAAATTTGGGATGGTTTTGAATTGCTGTGGTGGTGTGAATAGGTTGGTTGTAAAATGGGTTGCACGTTCTGTGCCACTGGGAGCATGGGGTTTAAGAGCAATTTGACCTCTGGGGAGATTGTGGAGCAGTTGGTTCATGCTTCTCGCATTTCGCCTATACGCAATGTTGTTTTCATGGTAAGTGTTTTTCCTCAGCTGGTTTTAGTTGTTGGTTTCGAGATTGTATGAATGTAAGTGGAGATTTTGACATTTTGGTTTTGTGTGTTGTTTTTTTTCAGGGAATGGGGGAACCGTTGAATAACTATAATGCCTTAGTTGAAGCGATTCGTGTCATGACTGGATTACCATTTCAGCTGTCGCCAAAGAGAATCACAGTGTCAACGGTAGGCATTGCAAAGTGCAGTTATTTTTATCAACTTCTTATGCTTTTTGTGAATAAGTATTCAATGGGTTCATAAGAAAACTATCACTGAAGGCGCTTTAATAAGAGGAAACCTTTACATAAAAGTGGTTAGTTGAAGATTATGACACTGATGATATGCGCATTCAAGTTCAGAGTTATCTTGATATCATAATCTTATGCATTATGAAAAATGAGATTTCCTCCATATGCAGTAGTGCTTTTAGAGATATCACTGAACAATACCATTCCATTTCTCTAGGTCTTACATTATGGTGAAGTTGTGTAATTTTCTCATGCTGTTCTTTTTTTATTGTATAATCAAGGTAATGTTTTTTCTTGTTGTTTGTTTTGATATTTTCTCTAAGAATTCGTTGATCAATAGTATACCCGTCTAAAATGGGACACAGTGTCTAGATTAGTTTCCTTTTATGTATAGATGGGATGATGGGATCACATCACTAGTACTTTTGATGCTAACATGAATTGGTTGCTCCATACAAGGGAATTAAGATATGATACCTTCCCTGCCCACCTTTCCTAATTTTCCTTTCATGTGTCACAATGTGAATAATATCTTAGTATGCAGTACTCTAAAGTCTTCAGTTGAAGGGAGATGAATTCGAGTTGCAGTAGTCTTAATGGAGTGGTTTACGAGTGCTGGAACATTGGCTAACTGGTGTATCGTTTTTTGCATCTAATCTTTTGTAGGTTGGTATTATTCATGCTATCAACAAATTCCATAATGATCTCCCTGGACTGAATTTAGCAGTTTCACTGCATGCACCTGTCCAAGAAATTCGTTGTCAGATAATGCCTGCAGCTCGGGCCTTTCCCTTAGTAAAACTTATGGATTCACTGCAACAATATCAAAAGAACAGGTAAACTTCTGTTTGACCTCATGTTTTTATCCACTTTCCTTTCTTTACTGCTACAGTTCAACTATCCTCTTTAGATGCATAGAGAATCTCACCATTTGCCTTAATCTTCAGTCAGCAGAAAATTTTCATTGAATACATAATGCTTGACGGAGTGAACGATGAAGAAGAACATGCGCACCAGCTTGGGAAATTGCTAGATACATTTCAAGTGGTGAGTTCCTATCCATTTTTGTGTTGTCTCCCCTCTGTATCCGTAGATTCCATGTCAAAATAACCTTGACATTTGTGGTTTTCTGTCAAACAGGTAATTAATTTAATACCTTTTAACCCAATTGGTAGTCTGAGCAAATTCAAAACCACTGCCGAAGAAAAAGTATCTGTTTTTCAGAAGATTCTAAGAGGTACGTATGGCATCCGAACAACCGTTCGCAAGGAAATGGGTCAGGACATAAGTGGAGCGTGTGGTCAGTTGGTGGTGAACCTACCCAATAAGAGGTCAAGTGACAACGCAGTTCCTCTAACTGATATAGAAGATCTTCAGGTCAGATAGATCTCTAAGGGATAATGCCGGTCAAAGTAATTAGCACTGCTCTGCAGACCATGATCACTCCAACCTGTAACTTGGGAACTTTGTAATTTATTCTATCATTTTTGTTGGCCGCAGAAGTAACATCTCTGTTGTAATATTAGTGGTTTGAAATCTTCATTGGGTTTTCCATTTTCCCCTTCAAGCTCAGAGAACTCTGGATCTTTAATTTGTAGTAACAAAACTAATTTTGATTTTGCAAATTTCTAGAAATTCACTCACACTGAACCTCATAAATTCTAGAAAAAATGTTTTTCAACTCCATTATTTGTTCACTCAGATTCGTTACTTATGGGTCCAAGTTTACTTTATCAATTGTAGTAGCTATTGATGAAGGGATTTCTTTTGTATAACTTGTAATTGGTCACGGAAAACAAATGCAGATATGAAACAGGCAAATCTTTAGACAAGTATACTCTAACATGGAAACAAAAAAAGATATAGAACAGAAATAAATCGCTCCAAGGAAATCAGGTTCTCCTTCAAGAGACTGCACAAGACTTGTGGAACACCCATATGCTTGAAAAGTTTCATATATTTATCAATGCACATAAAGTGTGGTAATGACTGGTCCTAGTACAAAAATATGCTATTTCACATTAGTCACACTCGAGCATGCTGGAAAACTGCAGCAGCTTACCTTCTGCAAATTCAAAAACTGATAGAGCCTGCAACCATATATATGACACCAAAAGGTGAAGCATGAGACATCAACAGTCGTAAAACAAAAACAGAAACACTAGAATAAGATAATAAGAAAACATACTTTTATCCTCTAGTGGTTAACATTAACCACATAAATGGAATTTGTTAAAATTGTGATCACTCATCCTTTTTAAAGCATAGTATCATGCAACCACATGCCAGAATCTAACAAAATCGAAGCTAGTCATTCAGTAAAGACTGGTAAAAAACAGAAAGCTAAACTCATATACACCCCCTTTATTGACATATTGCAGGAGAACAACAATCATTAAAACCAAACGGACATGGGGAAAACATGCATAATATGAATATTAAGCATTCAAAAGCCCAACCTCGCGAGAAAATTTTATTTAATAATAAATAAAAAAATAAAAAAAAGCCCACTATAGCAGGAGGGATATAAACCTTATTCCGCCGAAACAAACAGCAATCCAACTAACAAGAAAACTAACAGATATGATAGTTGGGAAAACCCGACCAATCGCTATTATGAAAAGAAAGAACAAATTTCTGATAATCCTTAGACTTTAGCGATGGGATCATATCTCTGAATCAATATTTGTTCCGATGGATCAACATCCCTATCAAGCAAATCAAACACATTATCTATGCTCTCATATTTATCTTCTCGCACGTGAAAGTGTTAGAAACAGTATGCTTAAGCAATCACAAACACATAAACTGAAACCTATACTAGATCAAATCATGTATATTAAATCTCCTTGAGTTAAATCCAAGTAAGAAGAAATCTCCTTGAAGAAGATTCAAGTGAGGTGAAATCTCCTCTAGACAGATCTTAGAGAGGTAATATCCCCTTGAGATGGATCCGAGTGAGGAAGAAAATCCTTAACGGATCCCTTTGAGACAGATCTAATACTCCTCAATGGAAACTGATTTCTGCAGAAAACTAAATATAAGAACATGAACCCAGAAAACTTACTCGATGCACTTGCATTGTCCATGACAGCTTTCTTGACACAGTTGAGTTTTCCATCTTAGTCTTCTCTTGATTTCACCTTTAGCATCCTCTTAGTGATGGGACTAATTGATGAGAATGATTCGTGCATCAGAAGGGACCAAAATATCTGATATATAAAGCATTGTATTGTCAGTTTCTTCCATCAAGAAACTGACAATGCATCCCAACTGCTTTTTCAAAAAATCAGATAAACTCTCATGAGTCATAACTGTATTTATGAATTTCAAATTCTAACAGATGTGATAAGTTGGACCAAAATGATTTTCTTAAGTCCTTAACTTATACTTGACATTTGAATTCAAAACTAAATCATATATGAATATATACTTAGGTTCTACACAATGTCGGGTTCATTAAATTTTCTTACAATCTCCCACTGAACTTGACATTGTTTAGAAACTGAAGTATATATGATTTAGATACTAAAGTGTGCGCACTTTGAATTCAACTCACATCAAACAATCTGTTTCAAAATTCTGTCAATTATGGTCAACTACAAGGAATCAAAGAATGTCAGGATGAATTAGAAAAGCATCAGCATTCCAAGATCACAATGCAGCATACATAATCACATGAATTACCTCAAAATACAGTAACATAACATATGCCTAATCCATAATCCATAACGATCGTTCATAATATAAGCATATGTTGTCCTGCCAGAATTTCTAATAACATAGAATTCGCAACCATATATTTCACATTACTTAATATTGTCAATCTGCAAGATTTGCTATTCATTGATAGCTTGCTGAATTTGTACAACTTGAGTATGCAGAAAGATAATAAGGTGAATTCCATAAATGTAGGTGAACTTTACTGATCAATTTAGTCTAAAATAATGAAAACAACTTTACACAATGATAAATAAGAATGATAAACATCCAACTGACCTTGTATAAGTTATATTTTCCATGCTTTTCTTTAGAAAAGCATTCTTGGGGCACTAGTCTTCATGAAACTAATATGCTTTAGACATCGTTGACGACTTGACTCTCCTTTTGTTTCCTTCAACAAACAAATGTTGCTGCTAGAAGATAACATATGATCATCAACATATAGGATCAGAAAAATGAAGTTTCTCCCACTGGTCTTAGTGATCATCTTCTACAAAACCTTCAAGCTGCAGCATTTAAATTTCTGCATTTTTCATTATTCATAGACTGCATTGCTTCTATTACTGAAATAAGATCATTCTTTTCTTCTAAATCAGTCACCATGACGATCAGATACATGTAATTATCATCTAATGTGGCTGGTTTTCTTGCTCTTAAGGATTTTCTCAAGATTATATTGTGATGCTTCTGCAATTTCTATGGTTTGTATTGACACTGTACCACCTGCAATCTGCTCATTTTGTGCATTTGTGCTAGTAATGACATTATCCATAATTGAATCACGTTGTGCTGCACACTTAGATTTTTCTCCATTGTCTAGGATTGATATATTGCTGCAATCCTAATCTGAAACTGATATATTGCTGTCTTGATAGATAAATCACTTATCCATTTCATCAGCAACTTATGATGAGTCTGCATCTATTTCTGAACCACCTGCTGCTATATTTCTAGAATCAGCCATTCCATAAACATGTATATTCCTCAACTTCTTTTCCAAAATCCAAACTGTCAAGAACAAGTACAGAAATCCAACACCGCCATTGAAAATTGTCGAGACTATTTGCTAACTTGAAAAGTCTTAACTTGCTGGAACATGAACTCATTTTGATGACTTCATAAACATACTGAACAAGAGCACCACAAGAAGAATTATGTCTAGGAAATTATCAACGTATGATTAATGCATGAAAAATGAGGAGTCAGAAAATCAAAAGCTGGAACTCCCACAGATTTCTCATAGAATCTGGTCCATAAATCCTCCATCATCCTTTTCAGTTACTCTAGACCTCTAGTGCTTTTCTTACTCAAACTTTGGACCCTTCCAAAAGTGTACTTTTTCTTTTCTTGATGAACTCTACTAACATTGCCTTGTCTGTTGAAGCTATACTTGGACATTAACATTTCTGTGCAAATATAACTAGGATAGATACTGCACTTGCAATCCCAGAATTCCAGAAAACAAAACTTGAAGAACAACAAACTTACTTGAGGAACTGGATTCTTTCATTTTAATGCTTCTCCTTGCTTTTATTTGCTGCCAATTCTCAGATGGATTTCTTTCAACACATGATTATAATCATGTACTCCAAGCTCAACCCAATGTTCCTCTACCATTTTCTGAAATTTGAGTCATCCTGTAGTTCAACCTGATTGATGCTCAAAGGAAAATGTTTATATGTATATGAAGTTGATCAGTAAAATCATTCTAGTTTATCATAATACTAGAATTGTCTGTATGTCCCAAAAATGAAAATTCATGATTTGAACATTCATTTCACACCAAATGCATATGTTCAGAAAATAGAACTCAACCATTTTCAAGATTTTGACATCCTTTGGGGTGTACTAATCTCTAATGATATCTGAATGTTCAATTTTGATCATATACAAAATCAAGAACCAAATGTTTGATACCAGACTTCTTTGGAAATAAGGATCAAATTAAATTTTAAGTTGCTTGATTTTATTGTTGAAAACCAAACAAGACAATTAATCTTCTTTACACTAAGCCATTTTGACAGCATTTAGCATTTAAGAATATTAAATTGACTTTATATCAACAATGTGATCATGGCCAATCTAAAAGCCATTTACCGAATTATGTATGTATATATGCAGAAAATGAACTCTTCTATTTTCGAGATTTTGACGTCCTTTGTGGAGTACTAATCTCTAATAGTTCTGAATGTTCATTCACCTAATATATACAAGATTATGAAACCAAATGTTTGATGTAAATTTCTTTGGAAATTATACTCAAATTTAATTTTAAGTCTCATAATCTCATTCTGATGAAACTGAATACAGTGTAATTGCTATATATTGGCCACTTTGACAGCACTTTATTATGCAACATATAACTGAATTCATACTAAATATTTCACCAGCATATTTGATCCTTTAGAATCTTCATATATGAGACCACTTTGGCAGCACACCACATATGAAGTTTTCAAGATCAATATCAGAAACTTTAAACATGCATATCCATCATTTTGCATTTCGAAATAATATGGAAAACATAAATATGCACTGAGATGAATATTATGTAATCTTCACATGAAATAGAAGTCCTGTATTGGATCAAAGGTGCTATAAGAATCTACCTTTGGTTAAACTTAATAAACTGATATCAGAAAATTTATGTGACTGACTCCTGACTTTAGAAATTCATAACTAATCCCAGAAAATTCCCTTTTGGGTGATTCCAATTCCAAATGACTCTTTAAGATGTCTACTAAAATTCTTTAGAATAGACTGACCTCAAATTCTCAGTAGATCAGTACATTTTTGCAAAAGTAAGTGACTGAGTTGAAATTCCAGAAAATCTGAAAAATGGCTAAAATCTCTTTCTTTGGCCAAAAACCTTTTCATCACACAATTTCCCAACCAAGAGAAGTATTGTGATTTCTAAGCAATGTTCTAAGGCTATTGCTCCGATTGAAAAAACATCAATTAAACAAGTAAAGAATCACATGTCCCCATGATATAATGCTCAATCTGTAATGTATGAATGACAAAGCAAATTTGATCTTGTTGCTGACCATTAAGTCAACAGTTATCTCTAACCATGTTAACACTTGGACATATATAGCAACTAAGACAATTAAAATAGCAACATCATTTGTCAAGATCTGTCATGCAAATCATACAGATATAATTGATTATGAATTTCGGTTGATTCTGAGTATGCCATAATACAGATCAAAACATGCTAGATACTTAAGATGACTATGCCAAATATAAGATTGAAATCAACAGCAACATGAATCAAAGCCAAAATACAATCTGCAGCAAATTAAATATTAAAGTTAGAAAGCAAAACCGAAGAGTATGTGATACTAACAAGATGCAGTTCCAAAATCCATTGATGCTTCTCCAAGACCCACTCATCAATTATAATTCAAGTAATACATCAACACATACTAATTAATTTAGCCACACACTAACAATGTAAGCAGATACATTAATATCAATAACCAAATAAAATTATATTTTCACTATAATACCTCAAGGAAACTCACCAAATCGAAAACTGATATTTAGGATAGATATCTTATCTGCTCATAAAGCAAGGCCTGGATCAACACCAACTTGGTAGAAGGCTCTATTTGACGATCAATAGAAGTGATAGAGATTGGTGTACGTGATTGCCTTAATTGCTCTCTGGTCGTTTTCTCCTCCTCTCACTAAATGAGGGTAATGGATACTAAATTTGGGAGACCCCAATTTCACTTACATCAATCCAGAGCAAAATGGATTTGCAAAGGTGAGAGCATGCATGTGTGGATAGATGCATCAGATATGCAATATACATGTAGATAACTGTATGCGGATTATATGAACAAAAAATTCCCGGAATTCACAATTGTAATGCAGTTAGTTTCTTCAACATGTAATTGATCTATGTATGGTCGCTCTGATACCAATTGTTAGAAACAGTATGCTTAAGCAATCACAAACACATAAACTGAAACCTATACTAGATCAAATCATGTATATTAAATCTCCTTGAGTTAAATCCAAGTAAGAAGAAATCTCCTTGAAGAAGATTCAAGTGAGGTGAAATCTCCTCTAGACAGATCTTAGAGAGGTAATATCCCCTTGAGATGGATCCGAGTGAGGAAGAAAATCCTTAACGGATCCCTTTGAGACAGATCTAATACTCCTCAATGGAAACTGATTTCTGCAGAAAACTAAATATAAGAACATGAACCCAGAAAACTTACTCGATGCACTTGCATTGTCCATGACAGCTTTCTTGACACAGTTGAGTTTTCCATCTTAGTCTTCTCTTGATTTCACCTTTAGCATCCTCTTAGTGATGGGACTAATTGATGAGAATGATTCGTGCATCAGAAGGGACCAAAATATCTGATATATAAAGCATTGTATTGTCAGTTTCTTCCATCAAGAAACTGACAATGCATCCCAACTGCTTTTTCAAAAAATCAGATAAACTCTCATGAGTCATAACTGTATTTATGAATTTCAAATTCTAACAGATGTGATAAGTTGGACCAAAATGATTTTCTTAAGTCCTTAACTTATACTTGACATTTGAATTCAAAACTAAATCATATATGAATATATACTTAGGTTCTACACAATATCGGGTTCATTAAATTTTCTTACAGAAAGACAACTTTAGCATTCGAAGTCCTTGGCCATTTGTACCTCCTGACTTCATAAGATTGCTCCGGTAAATAATAGATGACCATTTTCTGCAATTGTAGACCGTGATGGAGGAGATATTGTGTAAAGCTGATTCCATTATTTCCACTGGAAAGCTGTATTGTCACCTCCTTTAGGTTATGTAAAGCAAGCTTTTGCAACTCCCAGATTGACATATTGCCATAAGATGATGATCTATATCTGCTTCCAGTCCGGCCAGCCTCTATGCGCAAAGTAGCCAAGTTTGGCATTCTTTTTAAAAGGGAGACCATAGCGTGGACATCGTCATCCATTAAGCTTAAACCACGAATTCTTAAACAACAAACATTATGTAGTTGTAGTTGTTCTGCCGTTAAATCTCCCTCGCACAGACACTTCATGGTCCTTTCGGATAAATCCAGAACTTTAACACTTCGAATACCATGAAACAGATTGAATACATCGTCAAACTTCACCCCGGGATCTAGCTCAATCTCAGCTTTTTCTAAACTCATGACTTCGCTCAAGTTTTGGAACATCATCACGTGTCCAGTCCATTTCAAATTTTTAAGACTTGGTGCAGAAAATAATAGCGCTCCACCATATTTACCTGTGTAGCACGGCTTCCCCAAAAGGATGCATGCGTCTTCAAGTTTCTCACAGGTGACATAGAGATTGTAATTGGATAAATTATAATCCTTATTCAAAATAAAAGTAAACGATTTCAAAGATGGGCTTTCAATGGTAGCACTGTTATTCTGAAAATCATATATGTCTTCCAACCGTAATTCCTTGATGCATTTGCAAGAATGTGAGATCCATTTGAAAATCCCCTCATCTGGTATACAAACTAGTGTCAACTCCAAGCGTTCGAGATTAGAAAAAGAAGCGGAGCTAAGGGGTGTTTTAATATTTGTTTTCATGCCCTTGACAGATAGATGCTTTAACGATTTGCAACGAACAACAGGAAATTCCACGTATGCTGCCTGTGTAATACCTTGGTTTATCTTAAGATGAAGCTCTTCAACATTACACCTTACCACATTGTCGATAAACTTGACCATCCACGAATTCAGGTCCTTGGGGCAGCAGCTTTCTGGTTTGCCTTCATCGTGATCATGATAGCACCAAGAAAACCGAAAGCATTGTAGCTTATTACATCCACGTCGAATCAAGACCCTCTCCAAGGAACCCAATAGTCGTTTCCGCTGGTCACATGTGAAAATACTTGCATCAGTGGATTCATCTAAACTTAATGACTGAGTTGATGGATGAAGTTTGCTGTATCTTTTCGAAACACAACCGACTCGAGCGAGGTCTTCAATGGTAAGGAAGGAAAGAATGTGTTCCAGAACTTCATCTGGAAGATCGCAAAATCTGGTTGACTCGATTCGCTTGCAGTTCATGATAAGCTGCGGTTCTTTTTGGCTTTATCTTTCAAATCTAGAGGGAGCCGAAGACGACAAGAAACTTGGCAATCTCGCAAAACCCAAGAGAGGAGAGTAGCCTTTTATAAGCCTATATACGAGCCGTCCAAATCCAATATGGAAAAGGTAACTATGGTAGTAAAAGGAAAGATATTCCAAAAAGAAAAGCAAAAGAAAAAAAAAAAAATTGAAACTCCCGCTGATCCTTAAACCCAATTTTCCCGACGTATTCCGATCGACGTCCTGTGCCATTGGAGTTCCGATTATCTGAGATTGATTACTGATTTTGGAACTTGGGCCTTGCTTTTTGGGATCCCAAACTAGTTTCGAAATTGCTGTAGGCGTAGGCATGCATGCCCATTCGAATTGATTGGCCATTATGCTAGGAATCCTAGGATCTTGATTAAACCTCTACCCTAAAATTGGAAAGCAAGAAACAAAACCACGAACCTAACTAAATATATGCTGCCTGAACACATTTCGTAGGGTAATATATATGTACATATGACTGTAGAGCCAAGCGAGAAAAAAATGTCCTCGCTTCTTGTCTCACTACACCTTCACCAACACAATAGATGAACATCACAAAGATAACAACCTAAGTGAAAAGATAGCGCTAATTAACAACAGGGGAAGACTTCGATGTAGACACTCCAAAGGCTGGCAAAGTCATAACTGAGAATGTCCACAATTACCTATCTAAATGGTTTGTAAATGTAATTCCTTCCTTCTTCTCAAAAAAAAAAATCAATTAAACAGGGGAGGCTTCAAATTCCAGTTTTACAGAAATCTGCTCATCCATGAACACGTTTGAACGTAAGATGCCTAGCATAATGGCCAACGTACTTAAAACTCTTAAGTCAAGCTATGAGTATCAGTTTTGTCCCTCTTTAGTAACAAAACTAATTTTTATTTTGCAATTTTCTACCTTACAAATTTTTTTATTTTTTATTTTTATTTTTGAAAAAGTTACCCTACAAAAATTTGACCTTAAAAACTGCATTTTAGGATGCTAAAAAAAGAAAGGCTTCTTTTGTTCAGAGGCGCTGCCTGTTTAACAAAATGTTGAACCGTTTGCCCCATAAATCAATTTTCTTTTGGATATCAATGATGGAAGAATTTGAAGGCACAATTATAAACCACATAATTGACTATAGATAATTAAGGTGAAATGTTGAATAAGCTCTACAAACTTTATCATTCCTCTAAAAAAAATTTCCTTAAGATTTACTTTTAAAGATTAAAAAACAAAACACCAGTGTTCTAATCTATACAATATTTAATAGAAAAGAGGTTGTATGCTAAAACTGAAGAAAAAAATATATCAAAATATTTCTGAAATATTAAAAAAATTTAGTACTCATGAAATAGATAGGAATAATATAGTCAAATTACAAAATAAACAGAAAAAAGAAAATAATAGTGAAAGTGTGAAAGATAGGTACGTAGAAAAAACTCAAAGAGCTACCCAATTCCATGAGAAATTGTTCACTCCCTATTTTAAAAAATAGTAATTCTCACATACATAATGTGTATGCCGTGTAGTATAATTTACTGTTTTTGTTTGATTACCCAGAAAATGAAGGAAAAAAGACTAGTTACATTTGAGTATTAGTCACGACATTTATTATGTACCCGCAAGCACGATGATGGATAAAAGCGTACAATTTTTTAGACGATTTTGTAGTTCCGACTGACAAGAAGCTTTAAATCTGATTTTGATACAACTGATATGGCTAACTATTTTTTACGTTTTGAACTGAAGAATCATAATATTGATAATAATAGTGGGGTAAAACTATGATACGTTAACATTTTTCATACTTATCTTGTTTTATGACATATTTACTACTTTGAGGACTTATGTTACCACTTTGACGACTTACGTGATAAGCAGAAAACAGTCCTCATTAAGGTAAATAAAGTCCTCTTTTTCTTCTCTTTCATTTTTGGAATTCTGGGTTTTCTTTTCTATGATGTACATGAATCACTTTTGGATACCTTTACTTGAACATGTCAAGGTAGAATAGTATGACTGGAAAATTATGCTGTCATGTGTGCACATGCTACACTGCAACTCAAGGAAGGGGCTCACATTCTATCTGAACTAACACGTGTGGAGCATCTTGACTACTTCTAAATGTTTTAGCAAAGTATAAACCACCCTGCAACATCACATACTATCTTTCCAGCTTCTTGGTCAGACCAGTTCAAAATCTTCAACTTTATTTTGCTGTAAACAAAGGCAAAGTGTATACATTCATACACAAGCATATAATGGATTTGTGAGGAGAAAAGCAAAGCTATCATTCACAGTCAAAACTGAAAATGAAAATGCATGGAGAAGCGAATAGTAGAACACTAATTTTGGTCCTCTTTCTCGCCTTGCTCATCTGTTCTGGCTCGGTTCACTCGTGCGACTTCTCAAGCTCTCCTTCGCCTTCACCGGTGAGTTGTTCCCACACTCTTCACTAATCAAACATTAACTCTAACATGGCTCTTTGCTCTTCATTTTTCTAAAGAAAATATGAATACTAGTTTCTTTATCTGTAGGCCCTTGGGATGCCAACACCCCACGAGCCATCTAAAGGGATTTTCAAAAAGAAAAGGAGAGGGTCTTTCCCTGCGACTTGTTACTCAAAATGTAATCAGTGCGAGCCTTGCATGCCAGTTCAAGTATCAGTCCGGGCAATGGAATTGGAAGAAAACGAGTACTATCCACTAGTCTGGAAATGTGCTTGTGGTGATAATATATTTTCCCCTTAGGTTAAATTTAGTTTTACTGTTATGCCGTGAGAAGTTCTCCCTGTCCCTCTCTCACAGTAACTGTTAACTTATCTCACAATAACAGGTCTCCTGTAATAAGTTTCCATTATGTGCAGTAAAGGACTGCTTGCATTTTTAACTTCAGAAATTACACTCAACAATCCCTTCCAAAAAGAGGTTGTTTATCTATTTTCAGACCATGAATATGAAAACCTTAGTTATTAATTTAACTGCAAGAGTAAAATTGAACTACAAAAATTGAAAAAAAAAAAAGAATGATTTCTAGAATACAATGTAGGAGTCTAAACGAAGCCAAATGAAACTAGACTTCCGGTGTTCATGTTCTATGTAAGTGCTAGTCAGCTGATCTCGATTTTTGACACTTTCTAAATCAGTCATAGTCGCAGCTCTTCAGTTCCTGCACAGAAAATCATCATGGAATTACAAGAGTCAGGAGCAAATACAACAAATGTACTGACATTTTGGTGACAAAGGGGGAGATTTTTATCAACCACAAGCAGAAGTGCAGAACTTGACTGTTTAGAAAGGAAAAACTATGACATAAATGGATTAACTTCGACAACAGACGATGTTTTGTCATCAATTGTATCTTGGATTTTCTACAATAGAGCTCCTCTGCACATAATACAGACATGGACGTATTATTTTCTTAGCAAGAATAAGTGACATGAAAAGGATTTTCTTTCCTTTTATGTTTTAGGATTTTTGGTTTGCCTATGCTTAGGATTTGTGGCTTTCCTTTCAGAGAAAGGATTTGCTTTTCTTTATGTTTTAGGATTTGTGGTTTTCCTTTTAGATTAAGGGATACTGTTCTATTATAAATTAGTGTTTCTCCTCATTCTTCAAATACCCAAAAAAAGTGAAAAACCAATTACTTACCTGCTCCAATCTGCTCTGCTCTGCAATTCTAAAATAATCATCCTCTCTCAACTCTCAGAGCTACGTGTGCTCTCTATCAGGCATCTATTGTGGTTTCAGCTGTTGCTGTAATTCTCAAAATGTCGGATGGTCAGGAGACTGATAAGAACATTGAGATATGGAAGATCAAGAAGCAGATCAAGGAACTTGAAGCTGCAAGGGGTAATGGCACCAGCATGATTTCTCTTATCATCCCTCCCCGTGATCAAATATCTCGTGTTACTAAGATGCTTGGCGAAGAGTTTGGAACTGCTTCAAATATTAAGAGTAGGGTGAATCGTCAATCCATTCTAGGGGCCATTACGTCTGCTCAGGAGCGGCTCAAGCGTTACAATAAGGTTCCTCCAAATGGGCTTGCTCTATATACAGGAACAATTGTTACTGATGATGGCAAGGAAAAAAAGAAGACAGTTGCTATTGAGCCTTTCAGGCCTATTAATGCGTCTCTTTACCTCTGTGATAACAAGTTCCATATTGAAGCTCTGAATGAACTCTTGGAATCTGATGACAAATTTGGTTTCATTGTCATGGATGGTAATGGGACTCTTTTTGGGACACTAAGTGGCAACACAAGGGAGGTGCTTCATAAATTTAGTGTTGACCTGCCAAAGAAACACGGAAGAGGAGGACAATCAGCTCTTCGTTTTGCTCGTCTCCGAATGGAGAAGCGTCACAACTATGTTAGGAAGACAGCAGAGCTTGCCACACAGTTTTATATTAACCCTGCCACCAGCCAGCCGAATGTTTCAGGATTAATACTTGCTGGATCAGCTGACTTCAAAACTGAGCTTAGTCAGTCAGATATGTTTGATCCTCGTCTGCAGGCCAAAATTCTGAATGTGGTGGATGTTTCTTATGGAGGAGAGAATGGCTTTAATCAGGCTATTGAGTTGTCAGCAGAGATCCTGTCCAATGTGAAGTTCATACAGGAGAAGAAGTTGATTGGAAAATACTTTGAGGAGATTAGTCAGGATACTGGCAAGTATGTTTTTGGTGTAGATGACACACTCAAAGCTTTGGAGATGGGCGCTGTTGAGATACTTATTGTGTGGGAAAGTCTGGACATCAATAGGTATGAGCTAAAACATAGCAGTACTGGGGAGATCATTGTGAAGCATTTGAACAAGGAGCAGGAGAACAATCAGAGCAACTTTCGTGATGCTGAGACCAATGCAGAATTAGAGGTTCAGGACAAGATGTCACTATTGGAGTGGTTTGCTAATGAGTACAGGCGGTTTGGGTGTTCTCTTGAGTTTGTGACCAACAAATCACAAGAGGGGTCACAGTTCTGCCGAGGCTTTGGAGGGATTGGAGGAATTCTCCGCTACCAGCTTGACATGAGGTCTTTCGATGAGTTTTCTGACGATGGTGAAGTTTATGATGATTCTGAATAGCAATCAATCATCTCTTCCCCAGTGCTGGTGCAGGAAGGTGCTCCATTATCTGATGCTGAAAAGCTTGATGAGGTGATTTCATCTGGATCATTATCCAAGGGGCTTGACAGGTCGACTACATGGAAGGAGGACATTATGCCACAAGCTGCTTCCTTTGGATCAAGTCCTTTCTGAGTATATATGCACCAATGTGCTGAAAACCCCCAGTAAGGATTGTGGATTTGCTGTTGGATAAAGTATTATACGTGGTGGATTTGCTTAATTATTACTTATCAAACTGCCCCTTAGAATTGTGGCGCATCTTTTAGATGTAGCCGGGCTTAAATAATGGGTAGTGCGTTCTAGTATTATGCATGGTGGTTTTCTTATGACGTTAAGCAGCAATTTACTTGTAGCTTTGCTGCCCTTCAGATCACTCAGTCATTTAAATTTAAACGCGTTTAATTAGTATATTATGAGCAAAAGAAACATTGGTTTCCTCTTTTTTCTCCCTTTCATTTCGGGAATTCTGGGTATTCTTTAATATGATGTACATGAATTGCTTGGATACCTTTACTTGAACATGTCAAGGTAGAATAGTATGACTGGAAAATTATACTGTCATATGTGATATGTGCACGTGCTACACTGCAACTCAAGGAAGGTGATCGATCACATTCTATCTGAACTAACACGTGTGGAGCATCTTGACTACTTCTAAATATTGTTACAGCAAAGTTTAAACCACCCTGCAACATCACATACTATCTTTCCAGCTTCTTGGTCAGACCAGTTCAATATCTTCAACTTTATTTTGCTGTATACAAAGGCAAAGTGTTTGCATTCATACACAAGCATATAATGGATTTGTGAAGAGAATTTTCTCCTGCTCTCCTAAAACCATCATTCATAGTCAAAACTAAAAATGAAAATGCAACGACAAGCTAATGGTAGAACACTAATTTTGGTCCTCTTTCTCACCATGCTCATCTGTTCTGGCTCGGTTCACTCGTGCGACTTCACAAGCTCTCCCTCGCCTTCACCTGTGAGTTGTTCCCACACTCTTCATTGATCAAACATTAACTTTAACATGCCTGTTTGCTCTTCATTTTTCTGGAGACAATATGAATATATACTAGTTTCTTTATCTGTAGGCCATTGGGATGCCAACACCCCACGGGCCATCTAAAGAGATTTAAAAAAAGAAAAGGAGAGGGTCTTTGCCTACGACTTGTTACTCAAAATGTAATCAGTGCGAGCCTTGCATGCCAGTTCAAGTATCAGTCCGGGCAATGGAATTGGAAGAAAACGAGTACTATCCACAAGTCTGGAAATGTGCTTGTGGTGATAATATATTTTCCCCTTAGGTTAAATTTAAGTTCTCCTGTCCTCTCTCACAGTAACTGGTAACTTGTCTCACAATAACAGTTCTCCTGTAAGAAGTTTCCTTTATGTGCAGTAAAGGTCTGCTTGCATTTTTAACTTCAGAAATTACACTCAACAATCCCTTTTGAAAAGAGGTTGTATAGCTATAGAATAAGCGAAAATTCAGACACCATGAATATGAAAACCTTAGTTAATTGATTTACAAGAATTAAAAAAAAAATGAACGATTTCTAGAATACAACATAAGCCACCCTAAATAAAACTACACTTCCGGTGTTCTTGTTCTCCGTAAAGTGCTAGTCAGGTGATCTCGGTTGTTGTTCACTTTCATATTCAATCATAGTCGCAGCTTTTTAGTTCCTGCACAGAGAAGCATCATGGAATTATAAGAGTCGGGAGCAAATAAAACAAATGTACTCCAACATTTTGGTGAGAAAGGGGGAAGATTTTAATTAACCCAAGCACAAGTCATCTGTTTAACATGAAAAGCTGTAACATAAGAGGATTACCTTCGACAACAAACGATGTTTTGTCATCAATTGTGTCTTGGCTTTGTCTACAATGGAGCTCCTCTGCACATAATACAGACATGGATGTTAGTGCAAATGGTGCAGTTTGGTAAAGAGTCGGACTACTTTTTAAATTGTAAACACATCATGCACAGTTTGTCGGCATACCCGAAGCCTGTCTTTCTTTCTTTGTTCCTTCGTTAGCATGTATTGATCTCTTTCTTCAGGCATAAAGAAGCGCACATAGATCTGTAAATTTAGTATAACAGACAGAACAAATAATCAAGCCTCAAAGACATAGAAACATGGTGCTCTATACATCTTCACAAGGGGTAAACACCAGATGCAGCCAACCGCTTTATATATTTGACTTTGAATACAACATCAAGATATATCTTTGACTTTGAATACAACATCAAGATATATCAAGTAGAAGTAATGCGAAAGTTAAAGATGACCAACCTTATCAGTAGTAGCCACATACAACTCTGGACCTAAATTCTTGCTTTTACGTGGATCGAACTCGAACAAATTCTGAAGCTTCTCATTTTCCTGTTACCACAATGAAAGTTGTTAATTGGCCTTAAACTCGCTGAGAAAATCAGTAAGAACATAATACTGATAATAGGGTAAAAACTAACCTCCATATGTTTTTTAAATCCATCAGCTAGAAACCTCTTCAAAAACTGCAGCTGTTATAATAGAGTATCAGATATTGATCAGAAAACTTCAAAATCTGCAAAGTCGTATCAAGTAATCATACAGAAATATGGAACATGTAGCTTACCTGAATTATTTGATACCATGATGACAACGTTAGTACTTTCCCTTTGACCACTAAAGATTCTGCCAGGACATGAGAACTCTGATAAAGAAAAACAGTTCATAAATTTAACTTCTACAAACGATAAAGTACACAAGTAATTCTATAATAATGTACTCTTAGGTAAAAGATTGACTGTTACCTCAAAATATCTTACAACATTGCGAATTTTGTCTGCATTATTCTCAGTTTGTAGATTTTTGTAAGCACATTTAACTTTCTTTAAAAGATGGGCTCCAAGTGATTGTTGCATTTGTGAATAACTGGGGCTTGAACCATTTTCTTCATTCCAGAACTTTTCAAGAGAGCCAGTTTCAAAAATTAAAGCTAATGCTTCACTAGCTGCTCCACATACTAATTTGTTGTCGTGATCTAGTAAATTTGCGAAGTATGAAATGGCCCTGTATCAATATGTATAATTGTTATATAGGACCCCTTCAAGTATGAAAGATTGTTTATTAAACATAAGCTTGCAATTCACAAACATTCTACATAATTTGGAGATGCACTTTACCCTTTCCAGTAGGTGTAGCTGAGTCTAAATCCCTCCATGCTTGAAAGAAGAAACAACCAAGCATATACTGCGGCAACTAGTAACTCCGCTGAATTATTTTTTGTGTTGACCTAATGGTTAAAACAAAAACTACTTTAGAAACAAATTATAAGGTACAAAGGTAGTAACAATAGGAGCCACAAGTATAAAGTATTATGAATACGTCAGAAAATTAATAGTGACAAGTAAACTGGAGAAGTAAAAGTTTGTTGTAACTACTGCTGAATTTGGTAAAATTTGAACCAAAGAAGAACACAAGCATAGCCAAAGTAACACATACATCATAACCCGACTCGGGATTGAGGTACTCCCATATAATACGCATGGCACTCTCTGTTTCATCTGGATTGGTTGCACCAAAGAAAGCAACAATAGCCAAGCAATCCAATATCTGCATGAAAACACCCTTTTGTCTAAGATTCATACGTCCTGAGAAATCCTCTGAATAAAAACTACGAACCAAAAAATTAGTTAAGCTACCTTTATTGTTGTGGACCCAGATTTCAGAGCTCCGGAAAGTACAGGAAGCAACTCTCTATATATTTCAGAGAGTTTATCTTCACAACCAACTATTGTTGCCAGCAAGCCTATCACATGAAATGAATTATTCACCTCCTTGGTAGAACCTTTCTTCACAGAGTTCAAGCATCTGTATAGAAAGGTAGCAAACCTGAAGAAAACAAAATATCTGTCAATATTATTTTGTCAATATTACATCGCTGCAATATTAAATACAAATAAGAACACATCATAATGAGCTCTCTTGACAATCTTCTATATAGTCTAGATCAGTCTATGTCAATCTTCTATACATGGTCCGTGGATTCTAAAGTACTACAGAAATATACAGGCATTCGGTGCATTATATTGTAACTGCATCGATAGGGAAATCTAGATCAGATTGATTCTGGTACTTAACTTTTCCTTTTACGATGCATACAGAAAAGAAAAACAAAAGTACAAGAATCAATCTCTTATGCATAGTATTACATGAGTATTTGGCTAAACATGCAACAACTTGGCTAAAAAAAAATAAACAACTTTATTAAATTTCTCTGAAAGTAAAATAAACTTGCTTACTTCTCTTCCAGCAAGTTTTTGCTTAGGTTTCTATTTAAGCCTTCAATCATAAAGGTTAGTGTCTCCTCTCGCTTATCTCCCCTTCATTGACAAAACAAAGAAACCCATCAACACATGGTGCCTAGTAAAATTCCAATATACCAAGTTCGAGAATTACACAAAGACATTACCTTTTCTCATATAACCCTTCTACTAAGTAAGTAGAAATTGGCCCCGAGGGGCAGGGATGAGGAACCTGAGTCAGTTTTTCCGGTAACTCATCCTCATACTCATCAGCAACAGTTCTTCCTCCAGCTTCTATTACAATGCAGAAAAACGTAAGAAAGTTTGCACTTCAAATTAAGCTATAATGGACCAAAGGCCACATACAAAATTTGCAAACAACCAGTTAAGGATAAAGAAAATTACTTTGTTTGCCTCTTTTCCTCATGGCATTTGGAGGATGAAGACTACCTTTTGCTCTCATGTTCGAAAACCCACGACGACTACTCATTATCCTAACTCTTCCAACTAATTCAACACTAATTCCCCAATTCAAATTGCAAAAAAAAAAAAAAAAACACCCTAATTCACAACACAACCAAATTGATTCTTGCAAAACTCTAATTTAAAATCCACCAGCTCTCTCTTGTCCATTCGAATTGCTCCGATCACCTCACTACGACGACGAAGCTCCTCCTCAAATTGAAACCACTCCAACATTGTTATTGCTTAGGTCTCACCCTGATTCCACCTTAAATAATGTTCTCTTTTGTATTTCCTAATCCTACACTGAAAAGGATCAAACTTTACGAATCTCACAAGCAAACCCAAAACTTAACAAAATCGGAAATCAAAAACCCAATTCAAATTTCCATAAATCTTTACCTCAACGATCACGGAATCCATGTCCAAAACCCACCTGACCTCCTCCTCTGTTGGGGTTCAATTGGTCAACGAAGGTTTGACCTTCTCACCAGGAAGCTCTAACTCACACAATGTGAAGCTCTGTGCTGCTAACGTCATGGTGCGCGTCATCTCTGTGGTACTATTCGTCTTCTTCCACATTTGTGTGTCCTTGCAAGTTTTGCTGGTTTTGAATGTCTCAGAAGATATAAATAGGTTGTCACTATTTTACGTTTGATCCTCAAATTAACCTTAATAGTGAATTGAGTACCTGTGTACTTTTGTTTTGACAATTTAGTCCTGACCCAATAGTTGTTTGTCTTTGGCAATGTTAATGTTTGGTTTGGCTCTTTCGCTACATCAAAGCCTTGTCATAGAGAAATATGATTGTGTATTGACTATACTATATCGATGACTCGATAGTGTATCATTTCACTTGAATGTTACTATGTATTAAGAAAGTGATAACAAGAATTTATGGTTTAATGTTTCCAATTTGATATATTTACTAGATTTTGGAGAGATGTTATCGGTGTGTATAGCGTAAAGATATTCGAGTTGAGACTATCGGTTTCTATATAGTGGCAGTGCCTCGAGTATAGCATATAATTTCTTGCACTTCACCCAGTTGAAACGGGCTTCTATGCGATTCTTTGAGAAATTTGTGCCATTCACTGCCTGTAACTTTGAGAAACAGGGCTCGATTGAGGTTGAATCTTAAAAAAAATTTGAGTGCAACGTATTATTTCTGCACCTAGCTTTTCACCTTTTCCATATTGTTGATTCAAGATAGTGGAGATGAAATACTCGGCCATTCCATAAGAACATATATATGAACACATTTTAGAAGTCCAACCAATTGAAAAAAAATTGAAGGTTCAACTTATAAAACATAGTAGTTAGAAAACCTCACATCAAAAGTAATTTGCATTTGTTATGAATCCAAGAGACACCCAAAGACACGATAGAAAACTGTTCTCAGTTTCTGGGAAGCCAAAAGTGTTTCTACCTAGTGCATCTGCACGCATTTGCAACCCTATGAAGCCAAAAGTGCTTCTACCTTCGCAATTTGATCCTCTTCATTTTTTGGTGTTGGACTCCTATTAGCCTCATGATATAAATCATGTCCCCATTTCTCAACACGACCACCAGTAGAATGATACCCCTGCCTCTCACCAAATCTATCTCTTCCTCTATAGTTGCGGCCAGCACCACCATTGGTGTACCTTTCTCTTGAAGGAAAGGCACCTCTCTGCGCTTCTCCCTTGTAACGCGCCCTGTCTCCTCCAAATTGCTTCTCAGATCTATCAAAGTGGCGTCGGTTGTCACCTCTTTCCTCCTTCTTTCTACTTCCTTCCATCGAACGGTCAGGATGGCTTGACTTTGCAGTCTCTACTGCTGTTTTTTCAGTATTTTCAGACTCCAGTGGAACTTTCTTCTCCCTGAAAGCGGGTCTTTTCCTTGCAGCTGGTAGATCAGCCTCCATTTCTGAGTAACGATCATGACGCCAGGTCCTGTTTTCATCACCATTAGGTTTCTCATTTCTTAGCCGTGAATCATTAGTTGTTTTGCTCACTGTCTTATCATCATGGTGATCCTTTGAATCCCTCCGGCGTCCATGTTCTAAAATAGAGCAGTATATGTAAATCAGGCTATCTTTTATGATATTCACCATGACAATGCAATTGGAACCCTAGAGCTGATGGGAGGAGTGAGACACCACTAACCCACCAGGCTACCAAGGCACGATATTTAAGTTCACAACTGAAAAATAAACTAACATAACAGAAGCATAAAAGAAAAATTCCTTCTTTTTATTATGTTTCTGGAAGTAGGGTTTTAGACTTTTATATGTTAAATGTAATGGTGGCATATAACGAATCTTACCAGAAGTTGAACCACGACCAGAGCTTCGAACAGCTTGCCCGGCACCACCACGCTCATCATGCTTCTATAAGACATGCACAGGCAAGCCTAATATTGTTAGGCCCTTGAAGGAATATGGGGGAGATTAAGGACCCCACTACAACAGCCCATACAAAAGGTTTGCATACACGGCAACCAAGTAAGTAAACTCTATAGAAACACAGGTTCGTAGCTGAGAAATTTCAGATCAAGGTGAAAATTAGTTTTGGACCCTTGTCAATGAATACTAAGTTCTTATGACTTTTAAGAGTATTTCAAATCAAAATTAATCCACTGGAAGAAATCATGGATCAGATAGCTTCCTTTTAAAGCAATACTGTAAATTTTGTAACAAGGAGACAAAGAAGAAAATAAAACTTCAGGGATTTCATGTGCATTTTTGATAGCTCATCTAATAGGGAAGATGCTACTTTTACTGTAGAAGTTAACACCATCCCCACTCCGATATATTGTCTACTTTCTGCAAGAGTTGATATCACATCATTAGACATAAAGCAACAACTTTCACTTATACAACATGCTACTGCATAATAATTCAACCAAGAGATAGTAAACAACTTATAAGTATCCCAATATAACAAACCAAGGAAGGTATAAACTGAAAGTTGGAAGTTAGAGGATGAGCCCTTATGGCAATTCCTATAGCATGAATACTAAGTCTACATTAGTTACCCGACAATGTTATAAGACTTAAGACCATGAAGCTAGAAACAATCAGAAAACATCACCTACACATTCTGCAGACAAAGGCTAATAAGTTGAAGAGATTCATAAATATATCCAGCACCTGAAAATAAGATCGAGACCGGGGTGCTTCAGTTGCATCAGAGGAGTTTTTGGTTAGCTCTTGATGTCCACTGGGTTTCGTATCAGACTCCTTCCTGGGAGCCCCACTTTCCACCTTGGCATCGGATCCTAATGGGGACTCGAGCGGCAATGCATCTTGCAGCCTGCGGCGCTGCTTTTGATCCTGGACCTCCTGGTCAGTCTTCTTTGCACCCTCCAAATTACTCTTCTCGAAGACTCTATCTTTGTTGTCTTGCTCATCCCTCCTATACCTCTTGGGACTACAATCAAGCAGTGACAATCATTAGCTAGCACATCCTACTTCAAAATCATCCATTCTTATGTGATCACAACCAGGCTTATCTACTTAAATGAGAGCATTACTAACATGGAAAATGCCCTTTCACCGCTTTCTTAACTCGAAGAAAGCTTCAATCTTTCAACCAAATAACCCTAAATTTGAAATTTGATTGATTACCCAATAAAGTTCACATTCTTATTTGTCAAATCCAACAAGAAAAAACAGATTCACATGCCTGAACTCACATCTTTCTACACAGTTTGAGACTGTTTGTCATTGGAAACCAACAAAAGATAAATAGCCAATGTTCCACATTATTGATTTGTTCTCATATAAGAATGGTATTCAAGATAATTCTACAGCTTTTGAAGCACTCACTCACTATCTCAATGCATCAAGTCCCATTATTTGATTCACATAAAAGTATAAGAGAAAGAGAGAGAGAATTGAAATACCTGGGTTCCCTGTCGAACCTGGAACGGTGTCGTCTGGAATCAGAATCGCGACCGTCTCGTCGGGACATCGAGTTGGGGAGCTGGAACCAATGGATAGAGTCTTTTGTCTTACGGTTGCTTTGCTTCAGTTGTTGTTGTTGTTGTTGTTGTTGTTGGAGACTCGGGTGTATTGGGGGCCAGGTCTCATTAGAATCATGCCCCTCGTTACCGCCACGTCAAATTTCTTTTATCTATTATTTTTTAGGGTCCTTTACCCAAAGCCCCAAAATGAGCAAAAATTATCCCACTTACCCCAGCAACAGATTTTTATTCCCACTTACCCAATTTAGGAGAAAATGACCAATCTACCCTCAGTCTAATTAAATAATTACACAAATGCAACTCCTCTCTCCAATAGTCCAGATCGTGCATTCTCTCTCCTCCGATCTGAAAAACTCTCTCTCTCTCTCTCTCTCAGATCGCCTCAAGACAATTCCGGATCGTTGGTCACGCCGTCGACAGTGGACGAAGCCGGAAAATCCATGGCCACCATCTCACCTCCGCGGTCATCTTCGGTCTGCCCAAAACCTTCCACCGGCGGCTCCAAATCTATGCCGGATCGGCTTTCACGACATCGCCGAAGCTTAGCTCACTCCAGTTGCTGTGTGACGTGGACCACTGTCACTATCCCCGCCTCGATTGCGAACTCGATTCGGATTCCAGCCAGCTCCACGTCCGAGGCTCCCAGACGGATTCCGAATCGGAGACTCCTCGAATCGCAGTTCAAAGCCTCTGATTCCAACCTGCAGACGAATGCCGAGATTGGGAAGATCGGCGGCGTCGTCGTCGTTCAGATCACTGGTTGAACTCCATGAAGAAGGCAAAGAAGCTCCGGTCCTAGCTACCTCGCCAGAGGCGAACTCGGGCCTTGATGCGAAGGAAGAAATTAGGATTCCGGTCTGCAATTGTGGAAGAAGGGAGAAGAAAGAAGACTGGGTGCCCAGAGAAGTTTCTAGGTGCCGAAATTTTTTTTTTTTTTTTTTTTTTTTTTTTAAGTAATGGGACAGTGGAAATAGCTGCACAAGGGGTCCTTGGGAAGAGAGTTGATGAGATGGAGGCCAGTTTCATGATGGCAGAAGGCCCAGAAGGAAAGAAAAAAGAAAAAAAAAGTTTTATTGGTGGGCAATAGACGTGTATTGCCCCCAATAGACGTCCGATAAAAGTCTATTGGAGGGCAATACATGTCTATTGGGAGGCAATAGACGCTTTAAATTGATACAATCTCTGATTTTTTTTCTTTAATCAAAGTTTTATTTGTGTAATTTTAGGAAGATTAGTTTTCATTTCGGTAACCGAAACGTTTATTGAGGGGCAATATACGTCTATTGGAGGGCAATAGACGTTTTCAATTGATGTAATCTCCTCGTTTTTTTTCTTTAATCAAAGTTTTATTTGTGTAGTTTTAGGAAGATTAATTACCATTTTGTTAATCTAAACGTCTATTGGGGGGCAATAGACGTCTACTGGGGGGCAATACATGGCTGATAGTCGTCTATTGGGGGCAATAGACGTCTATTGGGGGCAACAAAACTTTCCGGTGAGATTTTCAGCAAATTCCGGTGGGCGGCATCCGGCGACCGGAATCCGGCGAAAGTTGGCCGGAATCCGGCGAAAGTTGGCCGGAATCTAGTGACCGGTAACCGGATTCCGGCGACCGATGACCGGATTCCGGCGGCCGGTGACGGGCTCCGGCGAAGTCTCCTATGGTTTCTCTCTCTTCCATTTTCTCTCTCTCTCTCTCTCTCTAAGTAACAAAGGGGTTCCTTTCAAAAAAAAAAAAAAAAAAGTAACAAAGGGGTGAGGGGTAAAATAGTATTAAAAAAAAATTAAAAACAAAAAAAAAATCTTAATGGGGTATTAGGGAAGACTCCCTTAGAGTGCATTGGGTAAGAGGGAATTAAAAAAACTTAATGGGGTAAGGGGGAAAAAAATCCCTAAAAATGGAGTAAATGGACAAAACCCCTATTTTTTATTTTGGTTAAAAAAATTAATTTAGAATTAATTTTAATTTTAATTTTATTTTTTATTTTTGTTGTTGGTTTAAATTATTATTTTTGAATTAAAAAAAATTTCTTCAAATGCTTGGGAGGCTTGGGAGTAGAGTAGAGGTTAAGAAATATATTGCAAATATATGCAATAATGCTTGGCATGCAAAGATTGTTGAAATTTTCAAATGGAGTTTTTCTTGTCAAAATTTGTTCAACGATAGAGCTGAATTTATCATTTTAGTGGCGGCGAGTTCCTTACTTCATCAAATTATCGCAACCTTCTAGTCGTAGAGTGAAACTAAGTATCCTCGGATTTTTATATCCTCCGACGGCAACATAATAAAAAAATTGTGTTTTTGGTAATCAAGTAGCTATTACATTGAATTATTTTTCCTTTATGTCACCGTTATGTCAAAGCAAATCAAGTAGCTAGTAAGGCACGTACTCTTTGCTGGTTGGTGCTTAGTTGAATACGTTTATTTGGTAGAGACTCCTGATATCATTTCAAGCCGTTCTCTAGATGCTTATTGTAATCAAGGGTTTAGCCTCAAGAGTTTACGAGTTAATGAAAGCAACCAACGCTGTCTCCGATAAGAAACAAAGGTAATTGGTAATCTATTACTTTGAAAACTAGAAAGCGTAATTGCAAATAAAATTATAAATAACTTTCAATGACAAATATTTCGGAGTGAGAGTGATAGCTTTCGAAAATTTTTGTTCTCGGGAAGTCGAAGGTATACATTCCCTCTGAAAGAACTGTTATACCTTGCATATATAAATCTTTGAAAGAGCATAGTATAATTAGTTGATATCAAGAACGGATTAAATTCCTTTGACATCGATGGAAGAATTTAGTTAGTCAAGTTTAAGCATCATGGCGGACAAGTTGTAAGAAGTTAAAGAGTGTAACTCCTGACGTAGAACATTAAAAAGAATTTTCTAAGATTACAAAGAGAAAACGATGAAATTCTTTTACCGGTCAAAGAAAGAGATGCAATTCGATGAGGGAGTGATTAATACACTTTGTAATTCCAGCTAGGCATCACCAAATTAATGTAAGTACTGCACATGAAAAATGAATTTGTTCAAGTGAAAATGTCAACAAAAGTTGTAGTAGTGAATTCAAAACATTAAATATTTATACTTTACATAAAATGAGAACGACTTCAGCCTGGTATTCCATACACCAACTTTTTTTTTTGTGATTGTTGACGTTATTTTCCATCCAAATGAAGTCATCAAATTTCCAAGTCAACTTTAGGAAATTTTATAAAATAAAATAAAAATATTAAAAAAAAAAAACATAGAAACCACACTCACGGATGTATAGCAGGTGTATTATACACTGAGTGTATAGCAGTCCCTGGATCCCATCTTTGGTTTAGGGGATCGAGGTTGGATCTCAATTAGCATGCCTCTACCTTGGTACGAGGGGATCGAGGGGAAAATTTTAGTAGTGTTGGGCTTTGGTGTCTTCTTCTCGTTCTTCTTCTTCTTGTCTTTCTCATCTTTCTCTTTCTTCTTCTTTTCAAGCTCTGCTGCTGCCGCCTTGTCAAGCATCTTCTGATGCTTGAACATTTTCCCCCTCCTTCGTTTTTCCTCATTCGCCTTGGCTTTGGAGCCAGTCACATCGAGATCGTCAATTGCCATCACTCAAACTCTCCCAGATCCCACTGTTTCCCAATTTCCCCAAACCCTAACACTCCCAGTTTATTTTTAGTGGATCTGATCTTATGTTTAGTCTCATTTTACTGTTCTGTTGCATCTTGAGCTTTATCTCTGACTCTGTAAAAATTCATCGTTTTCTTTATATACTGTTTTGTGTTCTGGATCCAGATCTGGATCTTTAAGTTTGTGAATATTACCGTGTTGTAGATGAGTGAAACAAAAGTTACAAGGAAGTAAGGTTTGCAATGCAAGCTTGAACTCTTTAGTAAAAGTCAATGTAAATCCAACCAAATCTGAGCACCTATTGCTCAACTTGGCCCCGATTTGTGATTTTAGGTCACACAAGTATCAACATCATTGGCGGTGGTGGCGGCATTAGGGTTTAGAAGAAGGAATAGAGAACTCGATCCATTTCACTAAATCGCCAAGATGAATCTCCAAGCGAAGTTACTCTGTAAATCAGAATTAAAAAGTAGATTTCACACTAGATATACCATTAGAGGTCTTGTCTTCAAATTTGAGTGTAATTACAACTTTGGTGTCCTAAATTCTTCATCACTTGGTAATACAATTGCAAACAATACTAATACAATTGCATTAGCAAAATCAATTTTTGTAGATGCTAGCTGTCTTTCGGACAACGCCTAAATTCTTCATCACTTGCTAATACAATTGCAAACGATACTAAATCGCAAATGATACTAATACAATTGCATCAGCAAAATCAATTTTTGTAGATGCTAGCTGTCTTTCGGACAACGCCTAATTCTTCATCACTTGCTAATACAATTGCAAACGATACTAAATCGCAAACAATACTAATACAATTGCATCACCAAAATCAATTTTTGTAGATGCTACCTGTCTTTCGGACAACGCCTAAATTCTTCATCACTTGCTAATACAATTGCAAACGATACTAAATCGCAAATGATACTAATACAATTGCATCAGCAAAATCAATTTTTGTAGATGTTAGCTGTCTTTCGGACAACGCCTAAATTCTTCATCACTTGCTAATACAATTGCAAACGATACTAAATCGCAAACGATACTAATACAATTGCATCAGCAAAATCAATTTTTGTAGATGCTAGCTGTCTTTCGGACAACGCCTAAATTCTTCATCACTTGCTAATACAATTGCAAACGATACTAAATCGCAAACGATACTAATACAATTGCATCACCAAAATCAATTTTTGTAGATGCTACTTGTCTTTCGGACAACGCCTAAATTCTTCATCACTTGCTAATACAATTGCAAACGATACTAATACAATTACATCAGCAAAATCAATTTTTGTAGATGCTAGCTGTCTTTCGGACAACGCCTAAATTCTTCATCACTTGCTAATACAATTGCAAACGATACTAATCGCAAACGATACTAATACAATTGCATCAGCAAAATCAATTTTTGTAGATGCTAGCTGTCTTTTGGACAACGCCTAAATTCTTCATCACTTGCTAATACAATTGCAAACGATACTAATACAATTGCATCAGCAAAATCAATTTATTGTAGATGCTAGCTGTCTTTTGGACAACGCCTAGGTTAAGAATTAAGCACGCACAATGCAGACAAAAATATACATACAAGAATTATTATAACTCTAGAGATCAACACCCCAAGAAGATGGCAAATTATACTAATTATAGTAATTACAGATAGAGATGTAAGTTGTACCATTCACATTTAATTATACTGACCGGGAGGAGGTCTTTTCCGGTTAAGCATAATTGGTTCTAGGTAACTCACCATATAGCCTGAGCATTGAGGCATTCATTAGCAGCATTAGAGACAAATAAACAAGAATTAGAAGGGTGTTGGAATCCAAAATCAAAAACCTGTGATTAACCAGCGCTTGAAGACAAAGAGAGTATTCCAATGGAATCCAGGTTCACACATTGCGGAGCATGAGCCATGAGCCATCCTCTGCAGTCCATGTTGAAAGTTCTCCAGACATAACCCAAGGTATGGTGAAGGAGTTCAAGATACATTGAATGGCTGGGCAGTCTTTGAACAAGTGAGAGAATCTCTCATCCCTGCTGAGGACAATCTGGACAAGAGTCATCATTAGTAAAATGACTCTGAGCTCTCTGAACTTTGGCAAGTAGTTTGACATGACTCATGACCCAGATAAAGGTGTTTAGCGTGGGAGGCAAACAGAGCTTCCAGATGAAAGCAAGAATTGAAATACCTGGGTTCCCTGTCGAACCTGGAACGGTGTCGTCTGGAATCAGAATCGCGACTGTCTCGTCAGGACATCAAGAGAGACGACGACTGGGGAGCTGGAACTAATGGATAGACTCCTGGTCTTCTGTCTTAGGGTTGCTTTGCTTCAATTGTTGTTGTTGTTGTTGTGGGGGATTTGGGGTCTGGACTTGCATGATTTCATCTCATTACTGCCACGTCAAATTTTTTTTTTTGTTACAAATTTCTATATATAATTAATTTCTCTCCCATGACTTCTCTCTTCAACACTCTCTGTCTATGTGACAAAGGGAGAGATGGCAAAAATAGTCTGAAATTGGGAGATAAAATGAGTAATCTTAAGAGTAAGGGTGAAAACTTGTAATTTTGTTCAGGTAAGTGGGGTTACTGTAATTGAAACTAGCTTGCAATCACATGCTCTGCATGTGTAAGAAAAAATTTAATTGTAAAAAAATAAAAAAATAAAAAGTTATCTGCAAAAGAAATATAGATTCAATGGGTAGTTATTGCAGAGAGAAAATAGTGGGAGAGAAAAGTGGAGGTTGTGGGATAATTTCTTTTCAATTTTCTTAATAAAATCTATTTTATAATTGTCCTACTTACCCTTGTGATTTAATTTATTGTCAAAGTTTTTTAATCTTTCAGGGTTAAATCTGTCAAAATTTTCAGTTTTGGCTAACAAAGCTTCTTCTCTTAATAATAGTATAGATTAAATCAAGGTAATTTATCAAAACCCAGTTAAAAAGAATACTAATTCTCTCAAAACCCTAGGAGGCGCGACTCGTCTTCCGGCGAGAGTATATGCCCGGTCCGACGGCACGCCCTTGCGGCGTCGTCGTCGGACGGGCCAGATGGGACCTAGTGTCTGGTAGTTGGTGGTTCTGGAGTAAGCCCAGTCGAAGTGCAGGAGGAGTGGTGGCTTCGCTATCTAGCTTGCAGGGAGGCCTTGTCGAGGAACGGCGGCGGTGGCTAGGTGGAAAGCAGGTGGCGCTGATGTCGATCCATTCTCTATCGGAGCGCGGACGGGGGTCGCCTGGGAGGAACAAGTGGGTGGCGGCGAGATCTGCTGCAGCTACACTCGGATCGGATCGGATTGCTCCGATCTGGTTTGGGTTGTTTGCTGCAGTCCCGACAAGTGGGGTGGTTTGGAAGAGCGGCGAGGCCTGTTGGCGTGATGGGGAGGATGGAGGGAAGGAGGCTCGGCGGCGTGCGGCGAGTATGCCGTCGATGATGGGACGGCAGAGGCGTTTCGTGCGAGATGGTGGCGGGCTGACACATATGGTCTGCGTCATCGGCTTGGGCCTGAGTGTATTTGGGCTGGGGCCTGGGCTTGGGCATGGGCTCTGTTTCCAAATTGTTTTTTCTTTATTTGGTTTATGCTTTATTGCTTTTCATATTTAACAAGTACTGGCATAATGCCAGCAATAATTCCCTGTCACTTTATAGCAGGGCGATGTGGGCTTGGTCCCGGTATGCACACTCAGTGTGCCTTGTCTGGCCTAGCGAGGCGGCGAGCCGTTGACTTGATCAAATGGACGCAACCTCCTAGTGGCAGGATGAAATGGAGTGTCGCCGGATTTGTTTCCGTGCGGCAACATAGTAGGAAAGCCGTGCTATTTGTAATGATGCTTCTTCGTAATAGAGTAATCTTTCCAATATGTCACCGCTTTGTCGAAGCAAATGGAGTAGCCGATTGTGCACTCTTTGCTAGTTGGTGCTTGTTAGAATATATAGATTTAGTGGAGACTCCTGGTATTATTTCGGGTTGTTCTCTTGATGCTTATTGTAAGTTGGGGTTCAGGCTCTACGTCCCCCCCATGTATTCTGCAATTTCATTAATCAAGGCTTGAGGGCAGCCGCACCAGCCCCCTTTCAAAAAAAATAATAGTATAGATTAGGATAAAACTTATAAGAACATCTTCCCTATTTTTTCTATTCAATAAAATTTCAAGTTAGGGGACAGATTTTCCCTCAATTCGCTTATCCAAAAAAAAAAAAAAAATTGGAGGAACGATTTAATCAATCAAGTTTAAGCACCATGGAGGACAAGTTTGACGAAGTTTGAAAAAATGTATTTGTTTCAATTTTAGTTCTTAAATTTCACAAAAGATGTAGTAGTGAGCTGAAAACATAGAATATTTGTATCTATCTATGTTTTTTTTTTCTTTTCTGAAAGAAATCTTACTATGTTTAACAGAAGAGGGTTTATTCACCATAACTGATTTTTGTACGTTTTACGGTTATAGTCCTCAAATATTAAAAAATATTTAAAACCAAATTATTCAGGAATGACAAAAAGGTCAGTTCACAAAAGAAATGGAAAAAGAAAAAGTTAACATATTTTTCACAACAATTACCTACAAAATCAAGAATAAAATTTCATTTATAATGAACAAGATATTCTTTCCTAACCACGTGGTGTGGTGTGTTGGTCGAACGGCCTACTCTGGAACTCCCAGGTCTAGCGTTTGAATCCCAGCTCCATCCCGTGACCAGCAGATTTGAGGGACCCTTTGGGTTCGTGCGTCTGCGGTGCAGTGGATTAGTCTGGCTTTCGCCGCAATGTCGGTGCAGGTGTCCTGGTGCTGGGATACCACTGCATGGGTGTGTGCGTTACTAACAGCTAACTACCCGATCAAAAAAAAAAAGATATTCTTTCCTATAGAGTTGGAGTGAACCAACTCGGTTGATACTTCACTGATATTTCCATACCTTGAAATGGCCTCTGAGTTCTTTGACCATCGAAGTAGAATATGCCAAAGTCATCAGATATATAAGTCTTTGGAAGCCATTCTAATTCCACTTCCTGGTACATATTCATTGCAAAGTAGATACAGTTATTTTCTAGTTCCTTGATGTTACTAGCAGGAAGGGAGAAAGCACCATCGTTTCCAAGAAATAATGATTGGTCACCCAAGGATTGTATCATATGAAAATTGTTGTTATATATTTTTTTTTTTTTGAAGGAAGGGCCAGAACAGGCTACCCTTAGGCCATGATCATTAATGAAACCATAGAATACATGGGGGACATACATTTCTAATATTCTTATTGACTACTTCATCATCATCACCGTCACGGCCACCGCCACCACCTTCATCATCATTATTCCCTTCAACACTACCAATGTCTTCCTCATCACCCTCATTATTTAGGCCGTGATGGCCATCATTAATCTCGTTGAGTACTTGTTCATCACCATCATTTCTTGTCTTTAAAATATCACCATGCATTTGATGGATTAACAGAACTTCCTTGTTGGTTGATTCTAACAACCATGGCGTGTAATTTGTAAGATCTGGAGGAATGTCATTATAGTCTTCATGCTTGTCATAGACCAACGTCAACTTTAAGTGTTCAGCATCCTGAAATGCGAAGTTTAAGGCGCGTAGGTGCGACGCTGCCGTCAATTTTTTTACTCCCAACTAAAGCATATAACCTTCCAGAAGAAAACAATATATCACAGGCAGTCATCTTGATTACCATCTAATACCGGGAAGACACTCCATTTTTGGTCTCCTGGTCTGCACAAACCTAAAGTCTTCTGATACTCGAAATATGCAGCTACAGTAAAGTTGCTTGAAGAATTCAAACCATCCGAGGTAGAAATTTTAACGCGAAGACAGAATCCATTGGCACCCAAAAGTTCCCATTTCCTGGTTTTTAAAAAGTTTTTGAAGGATGGAATTGTTCTCAAGGGCGGTAGTTTGTGTACGGCTCTTGAAATTGGGTTTACTAGATACATCTCAGAGTTCAGTCCTTTTTCCTTGATGATGATCAACCAACCTTTAGAAGATCCGTATATCCACCCGCCTTTAAGTTGCTTAGGAAGCTTTAACTTGACAGCTTTGCCCTTGGAGAGTTTGTTCTCAGGGAAGGTGAGAAAGCTCAAGTACTTGGTTGTCCTGCAATTTTGGGCTTCAGGGAGTATTAACCATGGGAGTTGACGATGAGCACTACGCATGAATGTTTGGAAAACAATTGACCTCCAAGACTTGCTGACCTGACGTAACCTTCTTTGATCAGCAAAGTCGACAAACTGTAGAATCATCTCCATGATATCTTCTGGTGGTGTCTGCCAAGGGCTACACTCACTACCAACATTTCGCTTTTCCTTTCTCTCAATCATCACTATATTCTTCCTTTGCCGCAACATAATGAGTTACCTTTCTCTGCGAAAATCAAGCTAGATTACACTCTAAAAGGAAAGTCAATCTGAATCTCGATGTTTCTTTGCAACGAACGTTATGTACATAGGAATACTTGAATCTCAATCGATGCATCTCTGAATAGATCCAAGAATGGTTAGGGAACAGAAAATTTGTAAACGTGATGGAAATCTAGGAGAACGAAGCCGTGTCCAAGAAGGATTACCTCTATTCCATCGTGTCCATAAGGATTGTAAGCTTACAGCTAGCGTTAGGGTTTACAAGATAATCCTTTCATAAAACAAAACTACGTAAGGCAACCCAAATTATAGTACAAAATTACATAAATATAAGAACCACGTACCTTCTCCCCGTACTTCGCTAGAGGTGCATCCATTGAACAAATCAACAAATGCAGATATGATGTTTATATATATGGTGTACCAATATTGAGCATGTTTATCAAGAATGAGTAATACGCAAAGCCCATGCATGCAGACGTTAATGCAACAATTCAAAGTAATGCATATATAATAGGGAATATACCGCACCTAGTGTAAAATTGACAACCAAGCATGCATGCCTTAACTTTGATCAAGAACAAATGCAATTAGCCTTAGCTCCAAATTCATGCTAGCTGCACGCTATCATAATGTGCTGCATCAAACCCCTTCATTCTCTTTGCCACAAGGCCCTTAACCCTTTGCCCCAATCTTGTCAAGTTAAAAAAGTTGATTGGACGCAATTGGGGCATATCTTCAGACTACTTTACTATCAGAATAAGAGTCAGCTTCAGTAGTAAGCCGTATATCTTGGTAATACACAATCTATTGTTTTACTATTGATCAAGCTTTGTGCTCAGAATCCAAACTTGCTAGTCTCATGTAAGAGTTTTCCATTTTGTGCAGTAGAATGTCTGTTTATTACGTAGTCCTTTTAAAAAGAGGTTTTTCACCAATTTTCAGAATACCAAAATTTTACACACCCTGAATATGAAAACCGGAGTTATTGTATTAGCTGTTAGAGTGAGATTGAACTGATTACAAAAATAGAAGAAAAATAAACAATATCTAGAATACAACTTCAGAGTCTAAACGAAGCCACCCTAAATGAAAAAACACACCCAGTATTCTTGTTCTCCGTAAAGTGCTTGTCAAGTGATCTCCAATGTTGTTCACTAATCACTATCATATATATTCAATCATAATTGCAACTGTTCAGTTCCTGAACAGAGAAGCATCATGGAATTATAAGAGTCCGGAACAAATAAACCACATTAATTTTGGTGAGAAACTTGCTATCTAAAGAATATAAGAGGAAATGGCCGGTGTCTTTGACAATAACTGATATAAGAGGATTACCTTCGAGCTACGCTTCGACAACAGACGATGCTTGTCATCTATTGTGTCTTGGCTTGTCTACATAGAGTTCCTCTGCTCATAATGCAGACATGGACGTTAGTGCAAATGGTGCAGTTTGGTTAATGGTGCAACTTTTTGAATTATGTGCACTTAATCCACAGTTTGAAAAGCATACCCAAACTCTTTTCTTATTTACTTTGTTCCTTTGTTAGCATGTATTGATCTCTTTCTTCAAGCAGAATCCACGAATAGTTTTAGTCCATATGGATTTGAACATATTCGAATTCTAATGTACTGTACGTATTACCAAGATTTGTTTGGGTTTTAATAGATTGTAATGTATAGTATTATCAAGACCTTTACAGTACAATTACTTATATTACGCTGCATCTTTGTGCCTACATAACAACAACCCTACATGGGAACATAATATCTGAGATTGGCCAATTGGAGCTCCTCCAAATTTTGTATATTAGCAACAACTTCTCCGGTAACATTCCAGACCAGATATCTTACCTAAAGGGCATAGAGATGTTGGATCTCTCCATGAACCATTTGTCTGGAAAATCCCAGAGTCCTTCACAAGTCTTCATTTCTTATCAAATTTCAATGTCTCGGACAATAATCTTGATGGGCCAATGCCATCAAACACTGATCAGCTTCAAAGTTTCAATGTTTATGCGTTTGAGGGGAATCTAAAACAATGTGGTGCCCCACTTCCAAATAAGTATCAGATAACAAAGGGCGCAGATGCACCTGATAGGAACACACAAGATGCAGACGTGAAGGAGCATCAATTTTCATGGTCTTATGTTTCATTGTTGCATTTGGATTCATAATAGGATTTTGAGAAGTCTGTGGCCCTTAACACTTCCTAGACAATGTACAAGACAAGTTCTGGGCAATGATAGCAAAAAGCGTGGCCAGGGTGGAGAGAAGGTTTGTTAGAAGTTAGACGGTATTCTCATCGATCGTAAGAATCATATTAAATTATTCCACAAATTTTCATTGACAAACATGAGATTTAGTTTTACACATATATACTCATAATTCATAAGGTATAGATCACTGTCTGTAGTTTGCACACAAAAAAAAAAAAAAGACAACAACAGTACATTATTTCGTTTTGTGGCTCCTAACAAGAAATTGATATGCACATATATTTACTTATGTAGACCACTTTTGTGGAGGAAACTTGAGAGCAACTAGTACAAAGTTAGTGCAAGATAGAAACATCTACACGTCTTGTCCTTCTTCCCATGTCCGACTCCATTGTGTTTTTTCTATATGCAACACCATCAAGGTGCGCGACTTCATTAGTCCTTCAAAGATTAGCGTAATTTGAACTTATTGGCAATTAAATGAGATGTAGATTAGGTCATGGAGAGCGCGCAAGTCCAACATGCAAAAGTCCTCAATGGACTGATTCATTGGAGCCTAATCCCTGTCGAATCTGGAATGGTGTTGTCTGGAATCAGAATCGCCATATCGAATGAGACTACAGGCCAGGGGATCAGCTTAGTCCTTAATTTCCTAAGGTATCGGAGCAATGAAGGTCTGGAATTTCATTACTGCCAAGTCAAAGAAATATCCTATTTTCATTTCTAATTTTCTTTTTCCTTTTTGTTTTTTTTTATGGTTGGTTCACGTGGAAATGAATGAATAAAACAAGGAGAAATAATAAATATATACCTTTTTTTTTTTTTTTTTGAGAAAAAGGGTGGTGCAGCAGCCCTCAAGTCTTGATAGCCTTGATTAAAGAAACTGTCGAATACAAGGGGGGGACAATGAGCCTAAACCCCTGATTACAATAAGCAGCTAGAGAACATCCTGAAATACTATCTTGAGTCTCTACTAAATGCTTGTACTCAACAAAGCACCAACTAGCAAAGAGCGCTCTACTGGCGACTCTATTTGCTTTAACTGCTTTAACGCAGCGGTGACACAACGGAAAGATAACTTGGTCTGCAACTTGATTACAGCAAAGCATAACTACCCTACGCACAGCTTTCCCATCATGATGCCACTGGAAACAACATCCAGTATGAGTGACTAAATGTTAAATTAGGTTTATATTGGGGGTGTGAAATCTACACTCCTCAATGTACAATTTACACTTCGGGCACGTTTACTTACTTTGAATGGGAGAGAATGATTACGGGGTAAAAACATTCATGTGTTTACTAACAACACAAAAAAGGAATCAAAATGATTCCAGGTAAAAGAATTCATGCGTTTACTAACACATGAAGGAATCATAATGGATGTAGGTCTCACCTCCTTATCAGGAATCGATTCCTGAATACTCAGGAATTTGATTACAAAGGGGGAAGATGGGTTTAGGAATCAATCCTCTGGAATCAATACCGATTCATTTCTTCTCTCATTCCACTTGTCTCCGATTCATAATTATTTTTTATTCCAATTAAGTAAACGTGCCATTCATGTTTTCTTTTATATGTACTTAACATTACATGCTTATAATCCACACTACAAAAGAACAAAACTTAAAATACTAAAAAATGAGACATGGAGTGTGGATTGTAAAATAAGGAGTGTAAATTTCACTCCCGTTATTGTGTATGTTATTCTAAGTTAGTCTATTAATATTTGAAATTTATGTTAAATTACTCTATCTAATTTTTTAGTTGGTTATCATTTCACCCTTCAAGGCAAATATAGGCTAGAGATGGAACTGTTTTATTTTATGAGAAGTAAATTGGACAAATTTTTTGATAAAACAAAATGAATTATAAAAGACCTTCATGTTTTTTATTGCATGCAGCTTTTCATTATTTTTATGTATAATTAGATTAGCATACTATAGTTAATGATTCTAGCATTATCTTGAGGAATATATATAGAATGATGAGGAATGGAGAATTGTGCCAAGGCCCAGGATCATGGACGGAGCCACTACAAGGGCTACTTGGACTATAGTCCAAGGGAAAAATTAGGCCAAAATCTGTCAAGTAGAGGTATAACTCAAATAAATAAATAAATTAAAAAAATTACTAATGCTTTGTTGGGTTGCTGCTGTTGGTCCCGAGACCCGAGTCTCACTCTCCCTATCTCCCCGTTCAGAACTTCATATCGATTTTGATTCCACCTTCCAGAGTTCCAAGCTCCAGCCACCGAGCCACCTCCCTTTTCAGAGTTTCAGTTAACTATTGATCAAGCACTGTTCATGTATCTTAACATGTCATTAATCATGTCTCCAATCAATAATCATGTTAATAACCATATCTCAGTAGCTAACCATGTCACTACTCTCCTTCATATTCTCTCTTTAAACTCTAACAACTCTCCTCTCCTTCTCTCTTCTTCTTCCGCCATGAAAGACCCATAAACCAACGACCCCATTATCTACCCACATCCTTAGTTTTTTTTTTTTTTTTGAAAGAAATAAAATATCATTAAATACTAAAACCTCTGGGACATCTAGAGTTTACACGATCAAACATCAAGGCTCTAGAAGCACCCGTCGGAAAACTACCAGACCAAGTAGCTTCAGAGGTAATAGTGTGTTTCTGTTGAAGAATACGGGACCTAAAGTAAGAAGCATGCTGGGGAGAGAGAGAGAGATGACACCGCATGTATAGTGGTTCACCTTGCCCTTGAGGCAAGGCTACATCCACTTAGAGATTCCACTAGTAATGAGGTCAAGTAGCCTTTGTAGTGATACAAGTATAGGGATCATGAATCCATCATCTCTAAGAAGGGGTGGACTCCCTTTTATAGCTAAAGGAGTCCCTTTCCATTTACATATTCTCGATGTGGGACAATAATACATATATTGCTTCTCTTGAAGCCTCTTGGAGAGCATGGGAGAGTGGTCTCCCTACGAGGTACCGGCCGACCTCCACCATAGCGAGGTAGCTCGGGTGTCGGACTACCGGATGCATGTCGTAGGCGGGACTAACCATGCCGCGGGGCCCACCTATGAGGTCGTTGATTATGCTTGGCGGTATGTAATATAGGTGGTATGTACAAGTCCCCCAAGTCCCCGAGTAAGAGGAGCTTCTTGGTTGGGGAGTTTAAATGTGATGCCGCCAAGTATGAGTGATGACCTCATTGAACGCCATACCCATACTAGTCCCCCAACTCCGTAAGTAAGAAGGGACTCTTCCGGGTCTTGTGAAGTTTCCATGACAGGTTGGTGCCACGGGGCCCATCATCTAGCTAGTACCTGCAAATAAGATAAGAGTGTACAAAGAACATATTGATTGCGCTAGGGCAATCTAAGTGACATTTGAGTCAAATGCATCGAGGTGCATGAATGTTTACATGAGATGCCTTTTACACATTGTGTGTATGCACGTATTATGTAGTGTTGACATACGACGTATAAGTCTAGAATGTATGTGGTTGTGAAAGGGTAACGAAGTGCATATGATGCATAGATGTGTGATGAACGCGATGACGCGTACATGATGATATGTATATGTTGTATGCATATGATGCACATGTGTGAGGATCGGGAGTGTTGTTACTCGCCGAGTCCCCCAAGTCACATAGTTAGTAAAACGGGAATTCGGACTTGGATTATGTTCGACGATGCCGGTGAGGCTAAGAGTGAAGCTCCGGTATCGAAGTAACTATTGACAATACTAATGAGACTATGGCGTGGCCAAGATAGTCCCCCAAGTATGGGTTAGAGGAAGGAACTCTAACTTACTTAACCCGAACGTAGAAGCCATATCCCGATTGTTTGGCTTATGTGTGACAGGAGTGTAAGAGTTGAGATAGGTTGTGTGAGCTCTGTTCTACGGTCTTATTAATGGGATGTAAAAGAAATTTAATTGTTGCAATCAACAATAGGTGAAAAATTTCAATATTTCCATTAATAGACCGTAGCACGAAAAAGTATGAGCATGAAGCTCAATGATAGTCTCGATCGGGTACTACCTCCACTTGTGATAACTGGTATGAATGAGTCCCCCAAGTGTAGAAAACGCTCGGGAGGTGAGATGACTCAAAAGCAAGGGACTGGACCTTGGCTTACCCGTTGGGGGTACCTCGCTCGGGTAAAGGATTTATGAGGGCTTGAGCCTCCTTGACCCGGTGGGGTAGAATGAGGACCTGTAGGCCTCCTTTACCCGGTGGCGTGGCCCCGGGTAGAATGAGGACCTGAGCCTCGTAACCCCGTTGGGGTACCCGGTGGCGTTGGCCTCCGGTACCCGATGGCGTGGCCCCGGAACTTGGCTTAAGTAAAGGATTTTATGCCAAGGATTTGACCTTGGCTTACCCCTTTGGGGTACCTCGCATGGAGCGAGGTTTTGGATGCAAGGGACTAGACCTTGGCTTAAGTAAAAGAGCAATCCTTTAGTTATCCCGTCGGGATACCTCGCTCGAGTAGAGGATATAATTGAGAGAGAAGGTGGGTAGTGTGGTGCCCAGAGTAGAATCTTGTTCTTCTCCTCCCTTTTTTTTTTTGAATCCCGGAGGATCTCTACTGCTTGGGAGAGCGTGGGTTGGTGAAGCTTTGGAATGACTTGACTGGGATGTGAAGGTGGTACCGGTGGGTCTGTAAGTGGGAGCAACCAAGATGATGATGGTCGTGGTGATGGCAGGGAGACTCAGGTGGGATGCGAGAGTTGCCGGTACCATGAGGAGAAGTCGCCGACGTGAGATAAATATACTGTTGGTAGGTGCCGGGATGAGTCACCGAGAGGGTTGCCGGGCTCAGAGCTTGACCCATTGGGATTTTGAGACCGAGGTGGGTCAATGGACAGAGATGGATCCTCCAGGATATGCAACGGATACCGGGCGGGGTCTCCGGATTAGGTCTCGGTGATGCCGGGTGCCGGTGGGTTTTAAGAATGTGTTGACAGCGGTACCCGTTGGTGAAGTGCTCGCGGTATGGGATGCGAGAGTACCGGTATGTAGAAGAGGCATCGGTGATGCTGGGTACCGGTGTGTAGTAGTATGTAGACTAGGTGGTGTAGACTTTGTTGACCAAGGAGAGAGAGGTCATGACCAAGTCGGGTACGGAGTTGTTTGAACTGATGGTACCGGTGAGAGCATGAGGTGACTCCGGAGAAGTGCATCTGACGGGTTTGCAAAGGTGGGATCTTCAGATTGGGTCACCGGGATGTGAAGCTACTGGGAAGATGTGGCTGGGTGATGTTGAGGAGATGAACTCAACGGATCTAAGTAGAAGTCAGCGTGAGACTAGCAATGTCCGGGTATATATGCAAGTGGGCCTTGACTCCTAAGTTAGTGGTGATGTTGCATGGCAGCGGGATGAAGAGAGGTACCGTGAGGTATGCGTACCCGCTGACTCGTGAGAGTCCCGGAGAAGAGTGGAACTTGGGAGTGAGATGTGCACGTACCCGCTGACTCGTGGTACCAGTACATGACCCTTGCTCAAGGTCGGAGATTCATACCCAAACTAGGGCCCCTCCTTCTAGCACCAATGTTTCTGTTGAAGAATACGGGACCTAAAGTAAGAAGCATGCTGGGGAGAGAGAGAGAGAGATGACACCGCATGTTTAGTGGTTCACATTGCCCTTGAGGCAAGGCTACATCCACTTAGATATTCCACTAGTAATGAGGCCAAATAACCTTTGTAGTGATACAAGTATAAGGATCATGAATCCATCCTCTCTAAGAAGGGGTGGACTCCCTTTTATAGCTAAAGGAGTCCCCTTCCATTTACATATTCTCGATGTGGGACAATAATACATATATTGCTTCTCTTGAAGCCTCTTGGAGAGCATGGGAGGGTGGCCTCTCTACGAGGTACCGGCCGACCTCCACCATAGCGAGGTAGCTCGGGTGTCGGACTACCGGATGCATGTCGTAGGCGGGACTAACCATGCCACGGGGCCCACCTATGAGGTCGTTGATTATGCTTGGCGGTATGTAATATAGGTGGTATGTACATAGTGTGTCATAGATTTGCAACTGCGTTAGTTACAAAATTTGCCTCTCTAAACACATGTTTAAAGGAAATGGAATCAAAGCAAGAGGCAATTTCCTTAATATCTCTAACAAGAGTGATCAGTCTCCAAGGCGGGTTGATGTTTCCAGTGACCGCATCAATTACAAGCTTAGAGTCCCCTTCAACCTCGATCTGTCTATATATATCCTTTGTCTCGAGCACAAGCTAAACTGTTGTGCAAGGTGATGGCTTCTGCAACCGGTACCTTGGTCTTCCCCAAATTTCGAGCTGCCGCTATCAAGGGCGTTCCATCTGTATCTCGTAACACAAAACCCCCCGCAGCAGAGTCCGAGCAAACAGATCAATCAAAGTTTATTTTAATGAAATCTCTAGAAGGAGGCTGCGGATGTATTAAGTTTGGTGGAGACATCCTTTGTTTCTATCCTTGGAAATCCCGCTTATCCACACCTTCAAAGGAAAATGGGCCCATCACGTCAATGAGAAACGAGGATGTGTTACAGCCAATCAGCCCATCAAGTATTTTTCCAACTCTAAATTCTGTCGGCAGGTTTTTTACTAATACGAGCAACTCGTACTAAATACACCTTCTTATTCTTTTGCTAAAATAGGGCGATTTATTCAATCCGCAACTCATTTCTTTGTCGTTCTCTGTTTCTCTCTGTTCTAACTCTCTCTCTCTTCTCTGACCTAACCGTGCAACATAGCCGCACGGTATCATCAAGAGCCTACCTTTCAATTTTCATGCTCAGCTCTCTCTCTCAGTTTCGCTCTTAGCTCTATCTTTCTTTATGGTATGAAAGAGCCTTTTGCTTCACAGCTTAATCCTTCATCTTCTACCTTTGGTTCTTACCTACAACTCTATTTCTCAGCCATGGCGTCCTTACCTTCTTCAACTTCTCACGCTCAGACGCTCAGCCATGGCCTCCTTCACAAGTATCCTCTGATCTCCATCGTTGACGGATCTCAACCATGTCCACTGGAGAAGGTTCTTTCTTCCTCCGGCGAGCTCTCGTCATCAACGAACCCTTCGTCTCCTGGTTTGAGCGAGATCAAATGGTTTGTCCACCTTTCTGCTCTGTAGTTTCGTTCTGTTTTTTTTTTTTAATTTTGTTTTCTAGGCCTAAATCTGAATTCGGGTCTTCTTTCCCTGAATTCAAGAATTTTCAAAGTTTCAATCTTTTTTGTCATGCTCTGCCTTTTGCAGAACCAAGATCTGTTTTGTGTCTATTTGCAAAATCGATTTGGGTTACTTTTTTTTTTTGTTTGCCTGGATTTGTCATATACGATTGGTTTTGACTTAGAGCAATCTAATTTGGTATTCCATCTTTGTTTTTTCAGTCACAGATATTAAATCAGAGGTTTAGTCATGTTGTCTCTCTCTCTCTCTCTCTCTCTCTCTGTGTTTATATTGATCTTTGCTATTCTAAAATCCGAGAATTTGCAGAAGTAGACGAAACTCCAATTTGGGTCATGGCATGCTATTGTATGCCAAGAGTCCCAAGACATTGGCTGATTTTGATACTTTTTCTTCAACATGTTTTGACGCTTAGTCTTGTTGAAGTAGCAATTATGATCCTATGTTTTGGTCACTTTGATTTTTATAAAATTGATAGAAATTGTTTTGTAACGTTACTTTACTTGGAGGTAATGTATGGTTTGATTGTATTTTTTATCTTTCATTGTAATTGTTTTAGGTAGTGGTTTGTCTTTTTTACGTAGAATTTTACTGAATATTAATTTTTTTTTTTTGAGAAGATCGCTGAATATTAATTGAGTTGATTGTATTGTTGACAAATTTGTTCAAAAAAAAAAAATTCAATTCGACGTCGTTTTGATAAAAGTCAATCAGGCCATCATTAGTCATTCCAACCCTAAATCCTGTCGGCCAGGCTTTTTACTTTAACTAGCAACTGCGCAACCTATTTCTTTGTCAAACTCTCCTTCTCTCTCATCTGCAACTCCGCCTCTTAGATCTCCCTCTCTGTTTCTCTCTGTTTTTGAGATGGTCAAAAGATTTGATAACTGGAGAGTCAATTCTGCGAGCCTTGATCCCTCTCTATGCAGATCCATAACTATGGATTTGAATTCACAGGGTTTCCCCAATTGCTCTGTTCTTCTGTGGAGAATTTCTAAATGGTTGTTCTTGTTACATCCCCTGTTTTCTGGTTATGTTCTGTTTTCTAGGCCCTGAATCTGAATTGGGATGTATTGTTTCAATCCAATTTTATATCGGAGCAATTTTGTTTTGCCTTCTTTTCCAGAGGGTCTTTTTCTTCTTCTTCTTCTGAATTCGATTTTTCTCAAGTTTGGATCTTTTGGGTCCTGCTCTACCTTTCGTATAACCAAGATTTATCTTTGTGTCTATTTCGATAATCGATTTTGGTTGTCTTCTATTTGTGGGTCTGGATTGGTTGTATTGCTATTGGTTTCAACATGATTTAAGATCTAGAGCAATCTCTTTTGGTTTTGCTGTCTTTCCTTTTTCAAATACAGAGATCAAATTATGGGATTTGTCCCTGTTCTTTCCTCTGTTTTCTCGTTCTGTGTCTATATTGAGAATTGGTTTTGGTCATTGTTGGTGTAGCTTCTTACTTTTCTTCTAGGCCTGAATTTGAGTTCTGATTTCAATTAAGTTTCAATTCTGAGTCTTTTTCAGGGTCTTCCCCAGATTTTGAGCTTTAAATTTTGAATCTTTTGTGCCCTCACTTGATCTATTCTTCAATCCGTTTTTTGTATTTCAATTACGTCACTTCCTCACTTTGTGGTTGGCATTATTTTCTCCTCTGTTTCCAAGATTTCATGCACTTAATATCGCAAGTTGTTCATACCTATCTTTCTTTGTTAACAAAAATCGTACAAGTGAAGGTTTTGCCAGTGTCTAGTCTGACAGCAAACTTTGAAACATTTTCCCATTTCTTAACAAACTTCGCCTGTGTCAAAAGATTTGTGCTTTGGTGAAATGAATTCTGATAATTGAATTTGTGCTTTGGTGAAATGAATTCTGATAATTGAATTTTAATTGGTCTATTTGATTTCCCAGATTGATATTGGTGGAGGGAGTGGAGAATTGAAATGCCTGCCAAGTCCTGCACTGTATTTGTGAAGGTAAAGGAAATTTCTCCATTGGTTTCAATTTTCTTTTTTGGCCTGAAGTTGAGTTAACCCTTGTTTATAAATTTGGCTTTTAATTAAATTTTAGATCTGAGCTATTTTGGTTTGGTGATTATGTATTTCAGAGCATCATAGGCATCCCTGGACTTGAGGTTGGATCTCAATTTTGCACTGTCTTGCTGCCCCAGATTCGGAATACAGTCACATAGGAAAACAAGGTAGACTATCGATTCTGTTCCCCCCCCCCCCCCATCTCTCTGCTCTGTGATTTCGTTCCCGTTCTTCTCCCTGTTCTTTATTGGTTTAGCTTTTGTATTCTAGAACTGAATCCGAATTTGGATTTTTAGTTTCAATTGAATTTCAAATCTGCGAAGTTTTGCTGTGGCTTTTGTTAGTTTTTTTTATTGGGGTTTTTTTCCCTTGAATCGGAATTATCAAAGTTATAATCTTTTTTGTCCTGCTCTGCCTTTTGTAGAAGCAAGATTTGTTCTGTGTATTTTGATAATCGATTTTGGTTACCTTCTTTCTGTTGGCCTGGATTTGTTATAGTACTGTTGGTTTTGACTTAATTTAAGATATAGAGCAATTAACTTTGGTATTCTGTTTCTGTTTTTTCAGTTACAGAGATTGAATTGGCAATTTAGTCCCTGCTCTTTCCCCTGCTGTCTCTCTGTGTTTTGAGTATTGTTTTTGGTCATCTTTTTTTGTTTAGATTCTTATCTTTTGCAGGCCTGGATTTGATTTCTGGTTTTTATTAAATTTCAAGTCTGAGCAATATTGCTCTCTCTCTTTTTTGTTTTCCAGGGTTCTTCCCTAGAATTTGACCTTCACATTTTAAATCTTCAGGGCCCTTCCTTGTGCTTTGTAGATTAAAGTTCTATTTTTTGTTATATATTGAGGATTTTGGTTTTCGATTATCTTTATTCTTGGCATGGATTTGCTATATTACTATGAGTTCAACTTAGTTTAAGATCAAGAGATCGAATACACAGATTCAACTAGAGAGATCGAATAATAGAAATTGCCCCTGTTCTTTCCTCTGTTGTCTCCTTCTGTGTCTACATTGAGAATTGTTCTGGATGATTGTTGGTTTAGCTTCTTACTTTTTTCTAGGTCTGCATTTCAGTTCTGATTTCAAAATAAGTTTCAATTCTGAGAACAAAGAAAGCAAAATTTCACAGGGTCTTCTGCACATCTTGAGCTTTAAATTCTAAATCTGATGTGCCCTCCCTTGTTCTTTGCAGATCAAAGATCTGTTCGTTAATCTATTTTTCCTTTTTAATTACGTCCAGTAAGAGACTTTCTCATTCTTTGTGGTAGACTTTCTGTTTTCTTAGTGGCAGTTTTTTTTTTTTCTCTTTAGAATCAGTCATCCAATATTTTCATGCACTTATAAGTTATTCATACCCGTATTTCTTTGTTAAAAACAATTGTCCAAGTGGAGGTTTGCCGCAGTCTAGTCTAACAACAAACATTGAAACATTGAGTCAAAAGATTTATGCTTCTCTGTCTTCATTGAGAATTGTTCTGGATGATCGTTGGTTTATCTTCTTACTTTTTTCTAGGTCTGAATTTGAGTTCCGATTTCAAATAAGTTTCAATTCTGAGAAAAAAGAGAGCAAAATCTGCAAACCTATCTATCTCTTTGTCAAACTCTCCTTCTCTATCTCTGTCTTCTCTGCAACTCTGCCTCTTAGATCTCCCTCTCTGTTTTTGAGATGGTCGAAAGATTTGATAACTGGGGAGTCAATTCTGCTAGCCTTGATCCCGTTGTGTGCAGATCCATAACTATAGATTTGAATTCACAGGGTTTCCCCAATTGCTCTGTTCTTCTGTGGAGAATTTCTAATGGTTTGTTCTTGGTATATCCCCTGTTTTTTTTATTATGTTCTGTTTTCTAGGCCCTGAACTTGAATCAGGATGTATTGTTTCAATTCAATTTTATATCGGAGCAATTTCGTTTTGCCTTCTTTTCTAGAGGGTCTTTTTTTTTTTTCTTCCTCTTCTTCTTCTTCTTCTTCTTCTTCTTCTTCTGAATTCGATTTTTCTCAAGTTTGAATCTTTTGGGTCCTGCTCTACCTTTCGTAGAACCACGATGGATTTTGGTTGTCTTCTATTTGTTGTATTGCTATGGGTTTCAACATGGTTTAAGATCTAGACTAATCTTTTTTGGTTTTGCTGTCTTTCCTTTTTCAAATACAGAGATCAAATTATGGGATTTGTCCCTGTTCTTTTTTGTTGTTGTCTGGTTCTGTGTCTATATTGAGAATTGGTTCTGGTCTTTGTTGGTTTAGCTTCTTACTTTCTTCTAGGCCTGATTTTGAGTTTTGATTTCAATTAAGTTTCAATTCTGAGTCTTTTTCAGGGTCTTGCCAGATTTTGAGCTTTAAATTTTAAATCTTTTGTGCCATCCCTCGATCATTGCAGATCAAAGATCTATTTTTGTTTTTCAATTATGTCCAGTAGGGGACTTCCTCACTTTGTGGTTGACATTATTTTCTCCTCTGTTTCCTTAGAGGCAATTATGTTTTTTTCTTGTTCTTTTAGAATTGGTCATCCAAGTTTTCATGTGCTTAATATCGCAAGTTATTCATACATGTCTTTCTTTGTTAACAAAAATCGTCTAAGTGGAGGTTTTGCTAGTGTCTAGTCTGACAGCAAATTTTTGAAACATTTTCCCATTTCTTAGCTTATGTGTGACTTAAGATTTGTGCTTTGGTGAAATGAATTCTTACAATTGAAATTTAATTGGGCCCTATTTGATTTACCAGATTGATATTGGTGGATGGAGTGGAGAATTCAAATGCCTGCCAAGTCCTGCACTGCATTCGTGAAGGTAAAGGAAATTTCTCCTTTGGTTTCACTTTTCTTTTTGGGCCTGAAGTTGAGTTAACCCTTCTTTATGAATTTGGCTTTTAATTAAATTTTAGATCTGAGCTATTTTGGTTTGGTGATTTTGTATTTCAGAGGATCATTGGCATCCCTGGACTCCCATCATCTTTGGTTCAGGGGCTTGAAGTAGGATATCAATTTTGCATGCCCGTCTTGTTTCGGAATACAGTCACATAGGAAAACAAGGTAGACTATTGATTCTGTTTGCACCCCATCTCTCTGCTCTGTGATTTCGTTCTCATTCTTCCCCCTGTTCTTTTTTGGTTTAGCTTTTGTATTCTAGAACTGAATCTGAATTTGGATTTTTAGTTTCAATTGAATTTCAAATCTGCGAAGCTTTGCTGTGGCTTTTGTTAGCTTTTTGGAGGGGTTTTCTTCCCTTGAATCTGAATTATCAAAGTTTAATCTTTTTTGTCCTGCTCTGCCTTTTTGTAGTTTCTCAGATTGATATTGGTGAAGGGATTGGATAATTCAAATGCCTGCCGTGTTCTGCATTGCATTTCTGAAGGCAACGGAATTTTTTGCCCTTTTGTTTTCGTTTTCTTTTTTGGCCTGAAGTTGAGTTGGGTTTATTTCTATTGAATTCGGCTTGTAGTTAAATTTTTGATCTGAGCTATTTTGTTTTGGTGATTTTGTATTTCAGAGGATTGAGGGGATTTATTTATCTGAGCTATTTTCGGCTTGTAGTTAAATTTCTATGTTAATATTTGTTTGGCATTTATTTCTATGTTAATATTTGTTTCAATTTTAAGATTGGTAATTTATTTGGGCCTTGGCTCTGAGAATTACTGAGAAGCCCACTACTCCCAGTGGGATTCCAGACATTTCTAAAGTGAGAATTACCATTCTACCCCACTAGGGTTTCACCACAGTCTCTATAAATAGCCTGCTATTTCGGGCCGTGTGAATTGGAGGAAGGAAATTAGAAACAGTGAAATTTTCTGGGGAAATGGGGAATACAGAGATAGGTCTCCGCACAATGAAAGATGAGAAGCAGAAGAAGGCTGATCTGGCTAGTCACCAGCACGCGGTTGACAAGGTGAAGGCTGACCCACGTCCTCCCAAGGAGAAGGAGAAGAAGAAGAAGAAGGTGGTTCCCGTTCCCGTTCCCGATGCAGCAGCTCCAGCGAAGAAGATCCGATTCAAGGGCCGCCGGCTTCTGAGGAATGGTGGTGCCCCACTGTTCGTGAGTGACAGGCCTGGAGCTTGAGGAGCTTGAGGCCCACATCTTTCTCAGAGATCCGATCCGTGGTTGATTATTTCTTTTATGTTTCCTAGTGTTTCCTCTCATCTTAGATCTGCGTGGTTTAGTATATATTAATATAGGCTGGAGGGCCCAGATCTGAGACTTTGCTCTCTCATATGGATCTGTGGTTTACTTGTTTTTACTTTTATGTTAGTAATCGTGTCAGTGTCTGTCTATGGAAAAGTGGAGAAAACCCTAATTTTCTCTCTCATTTAGGGATGTGTGGTTTGCTCTGTTCTATGTTAATTAATCTGTGGCTGTCAAACCCTAATCTCTGGTGATATTTTGGATTGGAATGGAGAATGAGTGAATAATTATAATACTTCAAAACTTGCTTGCATGCTTATACATGTATACGAAATTGTCTCATGTGACATAACATGAAGAAATTCATAAAGTAACAGAGTTTCGAGGATGAAAGCATTGAAGCCAATTCCATCCATCCCAAAGAACAATTGCTGTTTAACTCATAATAGGCTAAAAGCAATTTAATTACCATACATGGCAACTTAATGGTTTTGTTATAGTTCTGTATTGTCCGTCTTTGCTGGCATTGATATTCCTAGCAATTGCCTTGCTCACTTCTCTCTTCAAAAGGAGCCCACAAGCCTTTGTTTGTTTTTGGGGATTCACCATTTGATGCTAGAAACAATAAACTACATCAACAGTGCCAAGACGGCTCAGGTCAACTATTGGCCATATGGAGAAACCTATTGCGGGTATCCCACAAGAAGATACACTGATGAGCGTCTCATTCTAAACTTCATCGGTCACATATGCCATAACTAAAATGTGCTGTTTTTCTTAACTTCATCGGTCACCAGTTAAAATTGATTGCTGCAGCTGACGAATTTGCCGTTGATTCCACCATATCTACAAACCGGTTTAAATAACTACGTTTATGGAGTGAAGTTTGCATCTAGGGGAGCTGGTGCTCTAAAATGAAACTCATCAAGGCTTGGTTTGTGATCTAAGGTATTTGTACGGTTCCTTCATCTAAGTTGCATTACTCATATGGCATACTTGTACTAATGTACCTTTTGTTTTTAGAGAAAAATTCAGTCACCGTCCCCAAACTATGCTGCCAAGGCCAATTTGATACCCGAACTCTCAAAAGTATCAATGTGATACCCAAACACGTATTTTGACATCAACGTGATACTTCTGTAAAAGATTCCTAACGGCTCCGTTATTTGATGACGTGGCAAGCACGTGGAGACAAAAAAAGAAGTTAAATGACCAACTTACCCTTTTGTTTTTGTTAATTCATTTTTATTTTTATTTTTCTTTTCATTTCTTCTTCTTCTTCTTCTTCTTCTGTTCTAACTAAACCGCCGCACCTCCGAAGCAAGCTCCGCCACCAGCCACCAACCACTCACCCCAAAATGAATTCTGATTTCGGCCTCGAACGCGAGCTTGGCCCCGACCACAGTTACCGCCCCCAACATCAAGAATATCACATTACATGCAAATGCAGCAATTTGACAACTTCTAATCCAATTCAAATTGAGAAAACAAGAACAAACAATTCAACTTCTAATCCAAAATTTCAATCTCCCATCTCCACTCCCAAAATTGGAATCCCACCTAAAAACTATCACGGTCAATATCAGAGGCAGCCGGCGACCCAAGCAGTCGATGAACCCACGGCCACCGCTACCATCAAGGCCGTTCGACCACTTCCGCCACCACGACTCCGACGCCAGCTTCGCCAGCAGTCGCTCCTCCAACGGAATCAGCGGCGGCCCAAGAGGCTCCATCTCCAACTTCGACCTCTACAAAGACCGGCCCTACCAACTTCGACCTCTGGTCAACCTATTTATCTCAAAATCATCTCCACAATACACCCAACAATTTCTATACCTGCAACAATCAACAATTCTCAACGATTTGGCTGGAAAAATCAACAAAAAAAAACCAAGAACTCGTCAGTTACTGTTCACGCCACTGTTCACACTCTCAAACACCTTCAAATCTTCCTCCACCGATCATGAAAAGCTGCAAGAGGTTAGGGATGAAGGTTAGCTTCGACCCAGCAACAAAAATCCCAAAGAAATCCGGTCGGAACCCGCCCGAAACCGGAGATCGAAGGAATCTCCGATTTCCCCCTTTTATGGAAATCCCTCTTCAATTTCTTCTCAAATCAAGGCTACCCAATTCAGAAATCTTACCTTAGATGCAAGAGGAGGAAGAGAGGATCCTCTAATAGCCGGTGATGAGGCCGGCAGCGGTGATTCCACCGGAAATGGGTTCCGGGTCTGAAGGGAAGAGAAAGAGAAAGAGGGGGGGGGGGCTGGAGTCGGTTCTCCCGAATTCACTCTCTCTCTCTCTCTCTCACCTTTTTACCCACTTTCCATTAATTCCTACCTCTCCTCTCACTCCTCCAAGTCTTCCTCAAATTCCCAATCCCTCCCGCCAGAAAATATCACCGAGGCCCTCAAATTCGTCGTCGCCCTCTCGGTGATCGCCAAATTAGAACCCTCCCCAATCAAACCAGACGAGAGTTGCCGATTAGAGGAGGGAGAGCGAGAGAGAGAGACAGATGGAGGAGCTCTATGCTTTGGTGTTTTTGGGGTTTAGGAGTCGCCGATCAGAGGGGGGGGGGTGGTGGGGGGAGAGAGAGAGCGAGAGAGAGCTTTGTGTTTTTATTTTTATTTTTTTATTTTTTAATTACTTAGTAGTGAAAGACTATTCTGCCCCTGATAAAAATATCACATAGGACCCACGTGTTTGCCACGTCAGCAAACAGACGGCCCTGTTAGGAATTTTTGACGGAAGTATCACGTTGATGTCAAAATACGTGTTTGGGTATTACATTGATACTTTTGAGAGTTCGGGTATCAAATTGGCCTTGGCAGCATAGTTTGGGGACGGTGACTGAATTTTTCTCTTGTTTTTATCCCATACCTTTAGTTACTTATCCCCAAGTGAAAAGGGTCATTAATTTTTCTTTCTTTTTCATCCCAGGTGATAGACATTCAAACTCAGCTTAGTTATTTCAAAAATGTAGAAAAGCAATTGAGGCACAAACTAGGCTATGCACAAGCCAAGACATTGCTTTCTAGTGCTCTGTACATTTTCAGCATCAGAAGCAATGATTACTTCGCTCATCCCCCTTGAGCTTCCCGCTCATGCCTTCCCGGCATTCTACTCGACACACCACACGTTAATGGAACATGGAATTCTTCTACCATTTGTCCCTCCCGACAAATTGAATTCTTTTCGCGTTCCATTAATACGAGCGACAACCAAACCAACACAAGCGTTCACGTACTCATCATTTACACGCTACAAACGCTTATCTTCGCAGCGCTCATACAACTTACATTTATCATATGCAATCCATATGCTCACACGGCCATACGCGCTCTCGAGATTGAACGTCATAATCGATCGTCCTCGACGCCATTCGCTTATACGTTTATATATGCCAACGCATATCACTGCAACAAGCATTCTACATATGCGTGTTTTTTGTCTCATTGTGCAGGATTAAACGAGTCCCTTCTTGCTTACGGAGTTCGGGGACTTGTAGGGGCTCCGTACCGCCCGGTTACTTATGCTTGATGACTTCATGATTTGAACTCCCCAACCAAGAAGCTACTCTTACTCGGGGACTTCGGGGACTTGTACATACCTCCAATAATATGGAGTATTTACTACGTCACCAAGCATAAGTAACACCCACTTTGGGACATCCACAAGACATGGCAAGGCCCAACCGAAACATACATCGTGTAGCCCTATGTTCAGGCTACGCGGCGGTATCCGGAAGTCGCAAATCCGCCACCGGGAAGCCACCTTCCCGCCCTTGCCAAGATGCCTCCACAACATGGCTTTCTGCATGTTAAATAGACTAGAATAGTAACTTTGCTTGTCCCACATCGAAGAACAAGTAAAAGAGAAGCATTCCTTCATCTATAAAAGGAATGCCTCCTCCACAACTCAACACATTCCACATTCATTACATCTCTTGTAATCTTATTAGGCCGCAAGGCTCGACACACTAGTATAGCTTTCAAGTGGACGTAGTCTCCCGCTCATGCGGAGGCGAACCACTATACATCTTGTGTCAATCTCTCTCTCTCTCTTTATTTATTTATAGCTAACTAGAGATCCCCACGGATCACTAACGTTAACAGCAAGGAATTCTCATACTCACAAGAAGAATTCACAGGGATGGTGATTGGCAACTTAACACATGTGGTCAAAGTAATTTTCCATAACCCAATTATCTGTTCTTTAAATAAAATAGTACATGTGGTCAAAGTAATTCCATTTGTTCTCTCTCTTTTAAAAAAAAAATAAAAAAAATTTCCAAGGTGGTTATGTTATCATTTTATGTGTTTTGCATTGGCAAGAATTATACAAGAAAGGAGGAGGGTAACTTGGGTTTCTAAGCTTGGGACCAAATGGTTGTCATCAAGCTTTGCTAGTATTTCAGCCAAGAAAAATAGGAACTTGCACGGTCGAACTCACAGAAAAGGCACAAATACACAATAAGGCAATTTTGAAAGTCCTCCATGCGCTAGAGATCAAGCTGAAAGGATTCAGATATTCGCACTTCGACTTCTATACTTCCATGAGTGAAAGATTGAATAACCCCACAAAATACGGTATAAGCAACATTTGGATCATCTATTGTTTTGTTCCAGACTAAACTAAGCTGTTTTATGTGCTAATGTTCTTTCTGTCACTTAAAAGTTAAAACTTTGAAGATTTCAAGGAACGGAAGAAGGTATGTTGTGGATCTAAGTGGTCCATACAGAGTCGTTTAACTGTGGAGGGAAGGGGCCAGAGAAAGAGTATGAACTATATATGTGACAATCCTATTGACTATGTGTTCTTCAATGGCAGTCATCCTACAGAAAGAACTAACCAGCAATTTTCCAAGCTAATGTGGAGTGAAAATTCCAATGTCACATGGCCTTGCAATGTTCAAGAACTATTTGGAACTCTTTAGGCAAAATATGTGTGTTCGACACCAAGTTCTTGATGAGCTGAGGAAAACTTCTAGGACTCGATTAATCATTATCTATGTTTCCTGAATAGACCCCATTGCACTAATCTATAATACAAAATGCCATAGTTTCCATGCATGCCCTGTGTCACGAGCCGCACTTAAGAGTAGTGCTATCGTGACACTTTGTGAAGGAAATGCCGAGAGGAGCGAGCCTTGGAGCCCAAGGGCGAGCTTGAAGCAAAATGGAGGGAGAGTGTCATTGTCGTAATTAAGTGGAAGTTCTGATTCGAGGTACTTCGGCTTGGAATTTGGGAAAACTCAAAACACCAGAAATGTCCGGGACATCGAAACGAGTTCAACGCACTTGACGGCATGTCATTTGGATTTTCTATGAATTAGTTATGACATATTAGTCTCCTCGGTTATTTTGATGTTTCCTCCCAACTTGGTCATTTAAGCAAAATATGCTCGATCTATAGGGGGAGACATGGTGTCAAGCTCTCCACCACCCCCGGTGCTGGCCTTCATGAGGCACTAAGTGAGCTTCTCCCGGGAACCTGTGGGGGCCTAGGGGGTCGGGCATGTGTTGACAGAAAGGGGCGGCATATGTTTCCACAAGTCAGGATGTCTCGTGGACGATATTGGCCGAAAGGCCTCAATGAAAGGCGATCAAGGCGAAATGTTTCAATGAAAGGCGATTGAGGCGAAATGCCTAAATGAAAGGGCTAAATGCGATCAAGTGCAATGGCTAAATGCAACCAAAATGAAATGGCTAAAATGCCGAAATGCAATCAAGATGAAACAACCAGCACTAAACACCGCTACAAGCACGGTCATGGTGAGATAGCCTAGCACTATCCCTTAAAACACCCAATATCACGACCAAGCATGATTACGACACGCTCTCCTTTATACGCGATATCGCCATGTGTTATCTCTCTATTATATGATATCGGCAAGAGTTATATTTCTCCAACACGCGGTATCGCCCTGTTTTATCTCCATTACATGATATCGCCATATTTTACTTGTCCATTACACGATGGGATATCACCATGTCTTCTCTCCATTATACAATATCTCCATATCTCATCTTTATCCATTATATGATTGCATGCCACCACATGCAAAATAGAAAGCTGTCCCAAACTTAACAACAGTGATATCGCCACGTACATTCCAGCCACTATCGGCTACATTCATTACAGTCATTATCGGCTTCACGCCAAAATTATTACTATCGCCATATACAAAAATGGGTTGACATAACCAAGGCTATCCTTGCAGACACCAAGTGTATCGAGTACACCTTATAGCGAGCAACACCTAACGCCACATGCTAGAGGACCCTAGTCCAAACCTTGTCACTGAGAGACTCGGGGGACTGGTTATCCTAAGGAAGACACTCTCGCCAAATATCCAATGAATGCTTGCGCGGTTTTTACTTGGAAAATGAAATCACCACCCCAGTCAAGACTCCTCTTAGCTGGGGACTTGGGGGACTGGGGGTAGTGGTTGTACGGAAGTCATGTGCCGAGAATGCTCGCCTTGCACTTCTGATATTTCTACCATGACAAACTCCTCACCCAAGAGAACTCTTGACCGGGGACTTGGGAGATTTGTTGGTATATATACCGCCTAGGCACAAATATAAGAAGCACAAGGCTCACTAGCCAAGTGAAACAATGCCGATACCATACACTTGTGGTATCGGGTAGGCCCCACACCTAGTCCCACATTGGAAACGAAGGGGTGACAAGCCCATCCCCACACTATAAATACATGTCTCTCCACTCATTCAAGGTAAGCCACTACTCTCCATTTACTCCTACCTACTCTACATTCTTACATGTAACTGACTTAGGCATCGGAGGGTTGAAGGCCGGCTAGCTCGGTCTTCCCTCTGACCTCTGTTCATGTTTGACAAGTATCGGATCTCGGAGATGGCTGTTCTCATGACAACCCCGTTTCTACCACTGAAACAATAACTATTTTTCAATCTCGGTTGAGCTTTGAGGAATTGATGTTTTGGGATTCGTCGATCTTTTCCAGAGGTATTGGCCATGGCAGCTTTTCTGCACTTTCCGGCTTTTCTGATCATCATTGGTGGTAAGCTAGTTAGAGACCATTGGAGTTTTGTCGAAATTGGAACGAGGATGAATTGGAATTTGGTTTGTTCTGGCTGTTCTGCATAGAGGTATTATGCCATTTCTGATTTCATTTCATATTTGGGAACAAGAATTGATGGTGGATATGTTAAACTTACAGAATTGGTGAAGGTGGTGGAGATGTTGAACCACGGCTGCTCTGTGTTGTAAAGGTGAAGTGGCAGCAGCTCAAAAGAGATTTGAATTTTGTAATTAAGGTGAATTGAAAATCATGTTAACAAGGCTTTGGCTTATCAGCTCATCTTCAATCTTCACCTGCGCCTTTGAGCTTGAATTGATTCTTGGTTTTGTTAAAATCACAGAAATGTGAAGCTGAAAAAGAAATCCTAAGAGTTGGGTCATCTCTGATCACCTGGGTTCGAGAACTTTAGGCAATAGAGTGTTTACTGCTGGTGTGTTTGTGTCAAGTGCACATGCGTGGGTTTGTATAATTACTGCAAGTAAAGAGTTGAGAGATTGCATTTGTGTTTGGAGTGGAAGTTGGTTAACGGAGTCTTCACAGAGGTATAATCTTATACCTTGAATATGGATTTGTTTAATTGTTGGAAGGATTCATGCCAATTGGCTCTCAAATTGCGATTCTAGTTTGGGATTATACTTGATTGTTAATGTTTGAATTTTATGGTATGTTGACTTGTGAATTTGAACGTGAAGCAAAATTGTGATGGTTTAGAGTCCGGTGGAGAGAGGAAGGAGAGAGAGAGAGAGCGGCCTCGAGAGGGAATTGAAAAATTTGGGGAAAAACAACCTAGCTGAAACACTTTAACCAAACCGTGAAAAAGAAAAAGAAAAAAAAACTAACAAGCAAATTTTTTTTTTTTTTAAGTGCGAGTTATTACAAGGGAGACCCAGAGACCATAAACCCATAAGAAGAACTGCAAAAACACAAGGTGAAGCAGATAGAGTGCGGCAAAGTGACCAAGTCCTGAAACTCCCTCTTAATTTAATATGATATGAGTAATGCAAACATGCTATGCAAACACACAATGATGTTGGGCTGTATCCACGGGCAATAACAGACTGAATTTGCATAGCTTTTCCAACAAGAGCAACACCACTTAACCATAAATAAGAGTGCACCAAAATGAGTTTACACGAGTGAAGGTGTTCCGACAACCACAAGGTAAAATAGAGGATGAGCGAGTATTCTATACCTCTTGTGGTGTAGAGTGAACATATCTCAAGATGGGGTGTGAAATAATTGTGGAAACCTGAAAAGCAAAACTCACATACGAAACACATTTAAGCACATAGACTTTATTTCCCCTTATAACACCGCCGTGTGGGCAAGATTTGGAATTTTTCTTTTTGCCTTTCACACAACATAACTATTTTTTTGTTTGTTTTGTTTTTTTTGTTTAATAAGACTAAGACCCATGTAACAAGTATTATGCCAGCAGCTCCCAAGTCAGATGACTTTAGGGTACTAGATGTAACAAGGACACCCCACAGAGCACATCTACTCGAGTCAATAGTCTCACAATCCACCGGGGTGACCAAACCATTCCCGTTTCTTTCCAATCCTCATATCGCTCGTCACGACCGAGGCCTGTTTACTTTGGGAATAGCCTGGCCATGCTCCATAAACCAACTACATTTTTCATTTATTTATATATCAAGGAGCAACCAACATGAGTAATTTCGTACATGAGCAATGAGAACAAGCCAACCATCAATTAAGACTTACCACCACTTAGAGTATGTGTGCATGTGAGGTTTCAAGATTGTAGAGAATATGTTGTTCAAGCTCACAATTACAGAGTGATGTAAGTACAAGTTCAAAACGTGCTAGGCACCTTATTGCACATAGATTTAAAGAAAAGAGCATGACCCTTGTTAATCTAAGTTCAAAATCAGCTGTCAGACACTCAGGGATACAAGCCAGCATTTCAATCCTGAATTTCCAGAAACTGAACCTAACAATGCAGAAACGTAAAGAGAATGCACCTATGCTACCATGAAGACATACAAAATGAATGCATGCTGTGATATATGGAAATTAAGAAAGAGTTTCAGAACTTAGAACACCAATGACACTTCTAAGTGATTCAAATCGTGCATTATCTAAGGGTTTTGTGAACAAGTCTGCTAATTGATACTCAGTGGGAACAAATGCAAGTTCAAGTATTTCTTTCTCAACCAAGTCTCGGATAAAGTGATATCTCATGTCAATATGCTTCGTGCGTGAATGTTGCACTGGATTTTTGGAAATATTGATAGCACTTGAGTTATCACAAAATATGGTCAACTTACCTTTTGAGATTCCGTAGTCACGAAGCATTTGCTTCATCCATAACATCTGAGTACAGCAGCTACCAGCAGCCACATACTCTGCTTCAGCTGTGGAAAGTGATATGCAATTTTGCTTCTTGCTATGCCAGGCCACCATGTTGTTTCCCACAAAGAAGCAACCACTAGATGTACTTTTCCGATCTTTCAAGTTTCCTCTCCAATCTGCATCTGAATAATCTGCAATTTCAACGTTAGTATCAAATGTAAAGTAGAAGCCACAATTCATTGTACCTGATACATAACGTATAATTCTTTTTACTGCCTCCAAGTGCGATTCCTTGGGATTTGCCTGAAAACGAGCACAAACCCCAACACTATAGGATATGTCAGGTCTACTAGCAGTGAGATAAAGAATACTACCAATCATACTTCTGTAGAGAGTATGATCAACAGACTTACCTGTGAGATCCTCACTAAGTTTGGTGCTTGTACTCATTGGATTAGGACAATTTTGCAGATTCAAGTCCAAACTTTTTCACAAGATTCTCAGCATATTTAGTTTGTGACAGAAACATACCTGTTTTCAGTTGACGAACTTGTAGACCCAGAAAGTAATTTAGCTCCCCACACATGCTCATTTTAAACTCACGTTCCATGATGTTAGTAAATTCTTTAACATAAGTATCAGAGGTAAAGCCAAATATGATATCATCCACATAAACCTGAGCAATCATAACATGGTTTTTATCCCTTTTCACAAACAAAGTTTTATCCACTGAACCTCTAAGGTATCCTTTACTCACTAGGTAGGCAGATAAATGCTCATACCAGGCTCTTGGAGCCTGTTTCAAACCATACAAAGCCTTTTTAAGTCTATACACATGATCAAGTTTACAAGGGTCTATAAATCCCTGAGGCTGTTCAACATAAACTTCCTCTTGCAAGACACCATTCAAGAAGGCACTTTTTACATCCATTTGATACAACTTAAACTTAAGATGACAAGCAATAGCAAGAAGAAGTCTAACAGATTCAAGCCTTGCAACTGGGGCAAAGGTTTCATCAAAATCAAGTTCTTCAACCTGTGTGTACCCTTGAGCAACAAGTCTAGCTTTGTTCCTAGTAACATTACCATGCTCATCACTTTTATTTCGAAAGATCCATTTGGTGCCAATCACATTGAATTCACTAGGCCTAGGAACAAGATACCACACATCATTTCTCGTAAACTGATTCAATTCATCATGCATGGCATTTACCAATCATCATCATTCAAGGCCTCTTTAACATTCTTTGGTTCAATAAGTGAGACAAAACCACAATTCGAAATTATGTTTATGTTCACTTCATTTTCAGTCAAAAAACAAACAAGAACAGAATCAATACTTACCTGAGATGCAGCTTGTTTGCGAGTTTGAATTCCTCCATGTAAGTCCCCAATAACATCCTGAGTGGAGTGATCTTTCTGAACTTGTTTGAACCCTGTTTTCTGAACTTGTGGAGGATCAAAAATAGGATCATTTGAGGAATCATCCGTTTCTTCATTCAGTTCCACATTTACTCGGCTTCCTGAGGGTTGATCCTCATCTGGATTAACTTGAACAGTACTCACAGCACAATCATCAATAAATACATTATAGGATTCCATTACAAACATGGTTCGCTTGTTGTACACCCTGTAAGCTCTACTATCCAAAGAATAACCAAGAAATATGCCTTTATCGCTCCTAGCATCAAATTTACCAAGATATTCTCTATCTCTATAAATATAGCAAGGAGAGCCAAAAAAACGAAGATGACTTACATTGGGTTTCTTACCTTTCCATAGCTCATATGGAGTTTTGTTAGTACTTGGTCTCAAGAATGCACGATTTGCAGTATAGCAAGCAGTGCTAATCGATTCGGCCCAAAGATTTGGAGTAAGTCCCGCTGAGTGTAGCATCACTCTTCCCATGTCTAGCAATACACTGTTCTTTCTCTCAACTATACCATTCTATTGTGGGGTAATTGGAGCTGAAAACTTGTGAAATTCCATGCTCAAGAAAAAAAATCAGCAAACAAAGCATTCTTAAATTCAGTTCCATTATCAGTCCTAACTCTAACAATGCATAAGTTTGAGGAATGTTTTTCATTTGTTATTCTTTTGCACAATCCCTTAAAGCTTTCAAATGTATCACTCTTCTCTCTAAGGAAATTCACCCAAGTAAAACGTGAGAAGTCATCAACTACAACCAAAATGTATTTCTTACCACCCATGCTTTCGGTTTGTGAAGGTCCAACAAGGTCCATATGCATAAGTTCCAATGGATGAGTTGTAGTGGATGAATTAATTGCTCCATATGAGGCACGAGTTTGCTTACTTGCCTTGCAACTGTCACACATCTTGTCTGGCTTACCACTCAGAGAAGGCATACCTCTTACACTTTCCTTGTGTGAAAGTTTCTGCAAGTCTTGAAAATTCACATGCCCCAAACGCCTATGCCAAAGTTCAAGAACATCATCCGATGTCTTGGCTTTCAAACATGTCTGCACTTCAACAGATTTATTAGCACGTACATGATAACAATTATCTTTTGAACGCAAACCACCCATAATATTTTTGCCATTGTTATCAGTAACAATACATCTTGTTTTATTAAAATTTACATCCTCATAATCATCGGTTAATTGACTAACACTTATGAGATTTGCATGAAGCCCTTCAACAAACAAGACATTTTGGAGATTAGGAATACTTGAGGTATTTACCGTTCCCTTACCCATTACCTTGGCCTTTTTTTCCATCTCCAAACGTGACTGATCCAGTTGTGAATTCGCTTGAAAAAGACACAAACCAACTCTTTTCACCTGTCATATGTCTTGAGCACCCACTATCAACATACCAGACATCACCTTTCTTATCAGCGAGTGCAGTCAAGGCCACGAGACAAGTAGTTTCCACATATTCAAATTCATTGCTAGAGCTGCAAGAGGAAAGCAAACACGTGGCATCAATATATTCAGAAGGTATGTCACAATTATCAATCTTAGCTGAGAAGCATTTGGGTCCTTTCTTAACCCAAGTCAATTTTGTCTTAGTTTCCAGATCCAAGGGGATTGAAGCCAGCTTTGCAATCCTGACGATCAGATTCAGACCCTCTTTCAACTCAGCTTGCAATGAGGCATGTGAGTTAATACCCATCGTTTTCCTCTGATTTTGAGTAACCCTGCGAAGCATATTGCACCTAGGAAGTATGTGTCCTAATTTTCCACAATAATGATAAGTAGGAACAAAGTTTTTGGAGTTGTGAATATACCTGGGTTGACGCACAGAGGTGTGCATGTCGGAACTTACCGAAAAGCTTTTCTGATGTGATTGAATGGCTTCATGAGGTTCTGGTCTTACAATCAATTCGGTGGCAGACTTGTTGTCACTAGAGCTTTTGCCTGACTTGATGAGGAATTCTCACCTCCCACACTTTTTACAAACACCAATGGTTTGCAGGACTCACCATTATTACCTAATCCTTCTTTATTACCATCATGAGCTTTGCCAATTCCCATCATCTTAGAGACTTTTTCAGACCCTATAGAGAATTTGTTAAAGCTTTCCTTGACCCTCAATAATTCTTCCTGCAATTTTTCATTCTCAAGGGTTAGAGAAACATTTAAGGTGGATTGAGCCTTAATTTCAACCTGCAAAACTTTGATTTTGTTAGTAATCTCATCATGCTCCTTCTTCCAATCTTGAGACTTGACCTTATCCTGCAAAACTTTAATCTTATCAACAAGGTCAGTACGCTCATCTTCCCATTCTTTCAAAGATATTTCAAATTTTTGCTCAATTTTTTCTTTGTCACCCCTTAAGAATTCAATTTCTTCTTCAAGTTTATTATTTTTCTTAAGAACACTTCTTGAGGCATTATACAATTGCTTGCATTTTTCATTTGTTTCTTCATCAAAAGTATCATCTTCTAAATCAGAAACATCAGATAATTCAGAATTAAAGGAGGAAGTAAGAGCAAGGTTTACCTCTTCGCCATCGGATTGAGTGCTTTCATCACTGTCACTCCAAGTAGACTTTAAAGCCTTATTTCCACGCAAATTGTACCTCTTGTTGCCACAATCGGCAGCAAGATGTCCAAATCCACCACACTCAAAACATTTAGGCTTGTCAGGAAAATTCTTCTTTTGAGGGAATTTAGCAAACTTAGAATTTTTATCAAATCGATTTTCAGATATTTGACCCCTTTTTGAATCAGAATTTTTTTTTGAAGTATTCCCTGAAGATCTTTTGCTTTTCAATTTTTTTTTAAATTCTTTAGTTAGCAAAGCTAAATCAACAGAATCATCAATAATTTCATTCTTTTTTATGGAAGAAAAAGCGACACCTTTTACCTTCTTCTCAGGCTTAAGTCTCATCTCAAAAGTTTTGAGATTTCCTACCAGTTCATTGAGGGTGTATGTGTCAAGGTCTTGAGCTCTTCAATGGCAATCTGCTTGGCTTGAAATTTTGAGGGAAGAGCCCTGAGAAATTTCTTGACAATTCGGTGCTCCTCAAATGGGTCATCAAGGCTGCGGCATTGGCTTGTAACATTGAGAAGTCGAGCATGAAAATCATCAACCGATTCGTCTTCCCCCATGGTCATGTTCTCAAATTCCAATACAAGTCTTTGAAGTTTCTGGCCTCTAACCTTCTTATTTCCCTCGTAAGTAACTTGAAGCAAGTCCCAAGCTTCTTTGGCCATGTCACAGTGGCTAATTCTCATCCTCTCCTTCTTAGACAAAGTTGTGAATAGTGAATTTCTAGCCTTAAAATCACAATTTCTGTCACGAACTTCCTCTTCAGTCCATTCCTTCCTAGGTTTAAGAATTCTTGCAGATGAGCCTTCCACTTTCTTTGAATCTGCCTTTGTTGGGTGTTCCCATCCATTCTCAACAACATTCCACATGTTTTTGTCCTGAGAGTAGAGAAAAGCCCTCATCATAATCTTCCATTGTGAGTAGTCTTCACCATCAAATAAAGGCGGGCAATTTATAGAACTGGAGGCTCTGTCAAGTTCACTTCCATCCTTGACCACGGATCAACTAAAAAGCTTTAGAACCCGTTCTGATGCCAAGTGAAAATACAAGGACAGAATGTGTTTTCTGGAAAATGGGGATTGCAGTGCACATATCAATCCTTACTGGGCAGCAGAAATTAAAATAACCAACTGAACACCAGATTTTGGTTATGCAGTGAAAACCTCAAATATGAGATTAAAAACACTGCGGGGCTCTTACGCTTGAGAACCCAAAATAATGGTCATCTTATTCAAAATGATATGTTCTTTTACAAACTTGAATAGCACTAGCTCGGCTATAAGGTTTAGACAAAAGCTTACACATAGTTTGTCTTCCTTCTAGAACTCCTTCACTTGAACGATCACTAAATCTCGCTCTTCTTTCTTCACCATCTCTCTACTGATCTCAAGAGAGTTTTTATGCATATGAAGACACAATCAATAACACTTATACATGGACCAAGTGTTTGACTCTTTGTGAAGACTCAATTTCAAACTAACATGCAAGACTCTATCAAAATTCTTGCGTCTCTAGATGTCCCCTTCTGACCGTGTATTTTTCATGCTTATATGATAGACCAGCGGCAACTACTCAATAATCCAAAGATTCTACCCTAATTCCCATTTAATTAGGAAAGAAACTTCCCATATATGAACTCCAACAAATCTTAAGGAAAATCAATTAGGAATAGACACGTCCTAAAAACCCTAGGACATCAACACCACGATTTTAACAATAAGAAGAATCTTTAAAAAACGTAAATACATAAAATTCAAACCCTACTTTCCAAAATCTGACTCCACATGAAACTGACTGCTGACTCGGGGATTGCAACACATGTTGCAATCCCATGCTTATGCAAATGCATTTACCTGATTCTCCAAGATCAGTAAAGAGACTTTGTAATAGCTTTGTATGGGAATGCCAATACGAATGTACAAGAATTGTACCTACAAAACTAGTCTGGAAATAAGAAGTAAAAGATGCAAAAAGCAGATTTCACACTAAATATACCATTAGAGGTCTGTCTTCAAATTTGAGTGTCATTACAACTCGAGGGGGCCTAAATTCTTCATCACTTGCTGAGGAATGCATGTGGTGAGTATAGGCATATAATAGTCCAACCATTTTTATCCAAGAAAGAAGCAACTTTTGCAGTGATCTGGATTACAACCTATTGAAATCATTGTTAGATTTGATAATTTTCCTATTCGATTTAAATTAGATATATAAAATTGTAAAATTTACAGTGCACATAATATATTTGACCGCATTTTTGGTGTCTGATCTAACTGGTAAAAAATAACTTACCAAGTCAATTCCAAGTACAAATATTTGGAGACGTGCAGACTATTCTGGAAAGAGGCATGCATGGCTCTAAATCTCTGAACTCTTAAGTAGCAGAAAAGCACTATAAGTAAACCCATCTTACAATGCAATACCTTGCTTGTTGATTACATTGAACAAAATTGCATTTATAATGAACAAGATATTCTTTCCTATAGAGTTGGAGTGAACCAACTGGGTTGATACTTCCCTGACATTTCCATACCTTGAAATGGCCTCTCAGTTCTTTGACCATCTAAGTAGAATATGCCAAACTCATTAGACATATAAGTCTTTGCAATCCATTCCAAGTCCACGTTTTTTGGGTACATATTCATTGCAAAGTAGATGCAATTATTTTCTATTTGTTTGATGTTACTAGCAGGAAGGGAGAAAGCATCATCGTTTCCACAAAATAACAATTGGTCACCCAAGGATTGCATCATATGAAAATTCTTGTTGTATGGATCAATCTTGTATGTTCTAATACTTCTTGTGCGATGACGTATGTTTCTAGTATTCTCATCGACTACTTCTTCATCATCACTGTCATCACCACCACCTTCATCGTCATTATTCCCTTCAACAACATCAATGTCTTCCTCATCACCATCATTATTTAGGCCTTGACCGCCATCATTCTCATTGATTTGTTCATCACCATCATTTGTTGTCTTCAAAACATAATCAAACATTTGATAGATTAACAGAACTTCCTTGCTGGTTGATTCTAACAACATTGATGCGTATGCTGCATTGGAAGCTATCTTATAGTTACTATGATATTCATCAATGATGTTATTCTTGCTTTGGTGTTTGTCATAGACCAACTTCAACTTCAAGTGTACAGCATCATGATATGCAAAGTTTAAGGGGCAAGTAGGTGCGACGCCGCCATCATTTTGTTCACTCAAAACTAAAGCATATAACGTGCCAGAAGAAAACAATATATCAATGAGGTAGTCTAATACCGGGAAGACACTCCATTTCTCATCTCCGGGTCTGCACAAACATAAAGTATTCCGATCATCGAAAATTGCAGCTACAGTAAAATTGCTTGAAGAATTATAACCATCCCGTGTAGACATTTTAACGCGATTACAGAATCCATCGGCACCCAGAAGTTCCCATTCCCTGGTTTTTACGAAGTTTTTGAATGATGGAATTGTTCTCAAGGGCGGAAGTTTGTGTAGGACTCCTGAAATTGGGTTTAGTAGACACATCTCAGAGTTTAGTCCCTTTTCCTTTATGATGATCAACCAACCTTTAGAAGACCCGTATATCCACCCTCCTTGTAGTTTCTTAGGCAGCTTTAACTTGACAGCCTTGCCCTTAGAGAGTGTATTCTCAGGGAAGGTGAGAAAGCTCAAGTACTTGTTGATCCTGCAATTTGGGGCTTCAGGGAGTATTAACCATGGGAGTTGACGACGAGAACTGCGCATGAATGTTTGAAAAACAATTGACCTCCAAGACTTGCTGACCTGACCTAACCTTCTTTGATCAGCAAAGTCGATAAACTGTAGAATCTTCTCCATGATATCTTCTGGTGGTGTCTGCCAAGGGCTACACTCATTGCCGATATTTTGATTTTGCTTTTCCTTTTCTTTTTTCTTTGTCTTTCTCTCAATCATCTTTTCCTTTCTCTCAATCATCGCCATATCCTTCCTTTGCTTCAGCAGATTCTTCCTTTGCCGCAACATATTGATTTTCCTTTCTCTGCGAAAATCAAACTTTAGAATGAAATCAACTGAGGAAAATCGATCTGAATCTCGATGAACGTACGTTATGTATATATATAGGAATACTTGAATCTCAACCGATGGAATAGGATTAGGAATTCAATAATGATTAGGAACAACTAATTTGATAACTGATAGGAATCAAAGGATTAGGAGAATGAAGCCGTGTCCAAGAAGGATTAGGAATTTCTTGGTCTATTCCATCGTGTCCAAGGATTGTAAGCTTACCTAATTATTATACATCTTTACTACTATAAATGGAGGGCCCTCTTTTGGTGTCAAATGGCTTCACCAAATTTTGAAGTACCTATAATACCCTTCAATAACATAATTATCAAATTAAGTTAATTGAATATAAATAGATAAAAGTGTAAAAGTGTAATTAGCCAAACTACCATTATTTTATGTCTAAAAAATAAATAACAACTATTTTTTTTAGTCGATATATTTTCCATTAACATCATAATCACCCGCGAGAAATGCCCGCGTATTGCTAGTATATTGAAAGGTGAGTTCACTGTTACTACTGTTCATCAAGGGGTGGAGAAGACGTTTTCGTCCCTGCTTTTCTGTTATATTTCAAGAGTGACTGCTGTCTGAGATGATGTCATCTGGGCATATTGGTCTTTTTACAGGAATTGACGCTTTTGTCCTTGGGTTGCTATTATAATTTCAGGTTTGTACTGCTGGCTGAGAGAATGCTGGCTGGGCATATGCGTCTTTAGGTATGGGAAGATGCGTCTGTTTTTTTACGGTTCTCCATTAGCCTGGACACACCATATGTTTCTGGAGGTTTCTTCTTTCTTCTACAGCCAAAGAATTAACCAAAAAAAAAAATTCACTTGGGTCGGTTTCTGCTTATTGGTTACGTATCAAAGTGGTGCTAATTGCTTAATTTCAAGGTGTATACTCTGTAAAAATTTCAAAGATGAGACTATTGTTGAGATTGATGATGATGTGGATTTGAGTGGTTGATTGGGAGGGGTACAAGGTGAGGTTTCGATTGAGTTTAGCTTTTAATTGAGAGGATATTTAGTTTTTGGGGTAAATTGAGTTTTCATTCTTCCAAGGTTACATTTGTGTCTTTGTTTTATAGTTTCTTCTAATTGATTGTCACTTAAAAGTGGTCTGTGCTTCGGGTTCATCTGTTTCTTTTGCTTTGCCTCATTTGTTTTGGTTAGGGATTGATTGTCTATCATTAGTTTGGTTTGAAAGTCAGACCTTTGGCTGTACTTTTGGTATGGTGCATGTATACTGTGGGTATAGTGATGGACTCCTATCTAATTGACTGTTGTGTTTATGGTTTTTTAGTTCAAAATTTTTAATTGAATTGTTTATAAGTTGAATCTGGTTTTTTATTTTTGTTGTTTGTTTTTAATTTGCAGATTGTGCATATTGAAGGGGGAGAGGTTTGAAGTGGAAACAGAAAAAAAGAGGTTTGGTTGTTAGTTTTATTTATCTTTGTTGTTGTTCTGTATTATCTACTTTTCTTTGTGATTGGGTTGTGTTTTTGTTATTGTTAATTTTCAATTGATAATATGGGTTTTTAGCTTTTAGAAGTTTTGGTTCTCGTCTACTTTGAAATCTGAGTGATTAATTAGAGACATTTCAAGCTATCAAAAGCAGTTTTTCTCCTACAGTTTCAATCCTTTGTTTTGATTGCATTACTCTGTAAAAATTTCAAAGATGAGACTATTGTTGACATCGATGATGAGGAGGAGAGGGGAGGGGAAGGTAAAGATTTGTAATCTATGCACTAATCACCTAAATGGCTAAATGGCTGAAACACCCTAAATTGCAAAATCAATAGTAAATCTATGTACATATCAACATAACTCTGTGTCTTGACTGCTCTGTCATCTATATCTTACTTGAGAAAAAATACAAAATGGTCAAGATTCATTGCTGAAACTTTTACTCTTTCTTTGACAGCTATCCCTAACCTCCTCCTCGTTTCATTGATATAAAAACATTAAAGCCCAATCAAAGAAATAAAACCAGATACAGCATTGGAACAAATCTGAACAATATTTGCCTATCTGGTTTTCTCTAAGAAATATCTGATATAAAGGACGGTTGGCTTATCAATCATTTGATCAATGTATGTAAATTTCGTTGAGGACAAATGTTTGAATGAATCTCATATATAGTAGCTAAAAAAAGGTTTAAGGAAACAATTCTCTGTTCTTAATATAAAGAAGATGAATGAGGTTTGTGTATGTGCCTTAATGAGTATTGGTTGTGTGATTGGAACAGATACTTTTGCCCTCATCCCTGTCCAGAGGAGAATTTGGATTCATTCGCCATCAAAACATTTAGTTCCTCCAATTCAGAATTCAGAGAAAGCTGGTAATCTCTTTCTTTGTGCTTTGCTTTGGTAAAACTGTTCGAACGTATACATCTTTTGTGGAGTTCATAAATGATATTAGCTATTAGTATATTCTTTAATGTATACATGTTGAATTCTTTAATGTTTCATGTCCTTACTAGGTTCTTTGAATTTCTGTTACTTTCTGTAATGTAGCTGTAGGCTGCAAATGTACTTATGCACATATAAATTAGGATCTTACTTTCATTTCAATTTATATATGCATTATCCAGACTGCTGCATAACATAGGGTTGTTGGTTAGTTGAGCTTTTCTTTTCAGAGATTTCAGTATCATCAATTTTTTTTTCTTTTTCATTGCAGATTTCACAAACCTTATATTTTCCAAACATTGTAAATGTTCCTCTCTTCAAGGGATGCTCAATGGAATTCATCAATCAGATTGTATGTCCCTTTTTTTTCTTTTTCATTTACATAATCAATGTTCAAATGAAATATGATAGTTGAATGCTGCTTTCTACAAAGTTGAATTTGTTTGTAGGCTAGCTGGTGGTTCATCATAGACAATAAAAATCAAATTAAATTGGTAAAACTGTGTACACATTGAACAGTGATTTGCAGGTTCATCCAAAAAAAAAAAAGGGAACAAAAACACATTCTAACTTATAATACATCCACAGACCCTGAAGACCAAATCTGCCTATCTGGAGTCCAGGAGCGCATACATTATGTCTTTCACAATCTCAGACTCACCGATCTCAATCAATCTCCATCAAGACTTGGTAAGCCTTTGTCTCCACTCAATCAACACTTTTCTTTTCAGTCTCTATAATCTATATCAACAACAAAAGATCACTCTGTTTCCAATCTGATCGATTTTGTTCCTAAAATTGAGAAACATGCTTTTCTTTCTGGAACAGGTCGAAAAGAGGAAATCTGTCGTTCTCACTCAAAAACAAAGGTACACCTAAGAAAAATAGATTACTTTCATACCTTATATAGAGTTTCTTTCCTGTGATTTTTCTTCTGAATTTTTCTGTACCGGAAGATTTACCCCATGATCAGCTTTGTTTAACTTATCATCAAGGATGATTGCTATGTAATAAACAAAGAATTTCTCCGGTAGGTGTCGAATCTAAGGAACTAGCAAGAGTAATCCAGAGATATATCGTTTATTAATTAGAATTTCAACTCTGCACTTTATTCAAAATCTTATTTTCTGCAGAAAAGGTTTCAATCCTTTGAACTAAAGTACTCTCATTCGTTAAATAATTTGATTTGTTGCATCGTTGCTTCTCATCATCATCTTTTCAACATTGAGTAATGCTCATTGGAATACTGTGAATTTAGGTAGTTAGAAAGATAAAAAGGTTTTGCTCAAGGGTAATGAGAATTGTCTCCATCTAGGAAACTGTAAATGAATAGGAGTGGTGTGAGTTTGAGTAATCGGAAACATAATTTGAAACTAAATGTTTCCATCTGGGAACCTGTAAATGAATAGTAGTGTGAGTAATCGGAAACATAATTTCAAACTAAAACTGAAATGAATCAGCATCTTTGACAACCTATTATTGATTGGATAGAGGTTTCTACTTTTCATGATTCTTAGTGAAGAAAAGAAAAGAAGGAAAAAAAAAAAAAAAGAGTATCAGTTTGATATTTCCTATGCTCTTTTTATTAGAAGTGTCTAATATTCTGTGTTTTCTCTTGCTTAGTGCTATGCAAATGCTTTCCAGTTTTTTTTTTTTTTTTTTTTTTTGTAATGAGGTACAATTTTGGATATGCATAAACAGTATTGTCAACTGAATTTTGTTTGGACTTGCTTGCTATTATTCTGTAGTTTTCTTTCATGATTTATATTGTTATTCTGTACTTTTGTCGTTTAGTTAGTTATGAATAAGTAATTTATTCGTAAATTTCGTATACGCTATCTCAAATTCCATGCAAAATATTGTAGCTGTAGTTTGTTGTATGAATAAGTACATCATATTGGTTTGTTTTGATACTGATAGGAGAAAGGCTTATTGAATGAAGATGCCAAATCTGACCTTAATTTGCTCAATTGTTTCATACAACAGAATAGACAATATCAATCAAGTATTTAATCAAGAAAATCAATATTGTGCGTTTAACCAAACTATTCTCCTCTGCTACAATATGAAACACACTTTTTTACAACTTCATCTATCAAATTGAGAATCCATATGTTCTTTGACTATGACATAAATTAGAATCAGAGTATCTGTTGAGCATCTTGGTAATTTATCTGTTGGTAAAGGTTGAGAAGCAGATTCTAATTGAAAGACAAGCCATTTAAAATTTAGTTATTTTTAGTTGCTATTTTCCTTAATGACATGCCTCTCCCCTTCCCTTTCTATCTATTTAATTACTAGATCAAAAATAGAATTTATATATTTACTTAAACACATTTCTTTTAAGTATTTTTCTATTTATACTACTGTATTTACCTGTAGCATGCTGTCATATATTAAGATAACAGTCTTTTTTTTTATTATGCCTGCTGCTCTGTTATCTTTATTTCAATTTTTTTTTTTTTTTTAATTTGGTTATCTTGGAACCAACTATAAGATCTTCTCCTCCCCCTCTGAATGAAATCCAAAATAATTAAGCCAATTATGAAAAAATTTCACAGTTTATAAGCCAACCTGTGTCTTCAATAATAAAGATCATAGCATAAGTAGGGAAATGAACTCAGTTTTTGCTGAACTCGATCACAGTTTGAGTCATACAATATACCCTGGTCTCCTTCTCTTTTAATAATTTTATCGTGTGTGTGTTCAGTTTAGATTGTTCATGAATAGACCACTTCTTATCCATTTGAGACTGTTTTCATTCACAAATAGTGACACTCACCTTTTCTTTTTTAAGGTTGGACTAGCGAGAAGTTTTTTAAGGATGGATTGTCTTTAGATTTGGAAGGTAGTTTTTTTTTTTTGTTGGTTTTGATGTTAGATTTACTGTACATATCTCAACTGGTGTTCATAGTTTCTGATTAAATACTAACTCGATGTCAAATCTTTGAGAAGACATGTTGTTAGTGTACTTCATGCAACTATTTTTTCATACTGCCTAATAAGAAGGGGTTAGTTGAGTTTTTACTTTCTATTATTTGGATCTGTGAACTAATGAACATAGTATCTCTGGACATAGGTTGTACGGTATGTTCTTGACCATATTGTTTAAAGCTCTGCTTTGAAGACACTTTCAAAGCAGCATTTTCTATTATGTGAACTTTTACAAGTGTTTGCAACTTTTACAAGTCATCACTGCTTACATAACTTTCATACATTTCAGTGACAGCCCCTCAGAGCAAATCACAAATGAACTACTTATTACCACGGAAGATGTATCAACAGAGGACTAAACAACTGACGAGACATCGGAACAATTAATGTGAAATAGTTATTTCAAACTGGAAATGTAGGATAGTTTTGTTAGAACTGACCACTTTTGTTAGCTGTAAAGAACAGCTTTGGTTAGAGTTAACTATTTTTGGTAAATGTAAATACACAAGTTTGGTTAGAAAACCAGCTTGGTCTGAACATGAACTTTTAAATGCATACATGCACAAGACAACTTAAATTATATATCGCCTCCAGTAACATTTCTTGGAATTCATGATGAAAAATCCCGCAGCATAGCGCGGGCTTATACGCTAGTTGTATATATACTAATCGAGTGTTCGTCTACTGTGGCTTAGTAACAGTATCAGCTCGAGCCGAGATGGTATAGGAAAAGACGCTTTTACCCCTCTTTCCTCTTATTTTACAACGCTGCTGCCGCTCACCTGGGTATAAGAACCTATCGATCAGCCGCAGTCGGTTTTTTCTCTTTCCGCGAAAGAGGTTTTCTGTGTCTTTTGAGTCTTCTCACTATTCTGCGAGATAGAGAACGAGGGAGTGAAGGCTGATCCGAAGAAGAGGAAGAACAGGGAACGGGAAGAGGAAGAAGAATTTGATACACCAGGTTGTGGTAATGACTTTTTTCCTGAAATTTCAGTTCCTGATTGAAGGTTTGGTTTGCCATGCATGCTGGGTATATGCGAGAATTGGATTTCAGAATTTGTTTTTTCTTTTTCTCTGTTTGAGTTGAAAGCTCTGTGGGTTTTGAAGTAGTGGGTAGCTGAGATTTAAGAGCAAATAATTGAACTCAATCAAGCATGATTCGAGTTGTCTGATCCGAAATTGAAAACCCCAATCAAAAATTCAACTTGGTGCATTTAGTTCGATTCATAATGCATAGATGAACACCTGTTCTGTGAAGAGCACTTCAAGTTCAATGTTCACTGGGAACTATAAATTGCATGGGAGAAAATATAAAATAACAGAAAACACATGGAATTCCAATTAGTGACTGTCATCGTTTGGCCATGTTGAGGAGGAATACCAGCCGCAATTTCAAATTGAATTCCAATTTAGTTTTGCTTCAAGTCAATTCGGTGTAACTTAGGCTGTTTTAGTAGAATTAATGCGGTGTTGTGTTGATGCGAAGAGCAAAATTGCCTTTTGTTGAAATTTCACGAACTTGATCGTGTGAATTGAGAATTTAGATGCATATGAGGTCGAGTTTTTGGTTGAAATTTGGAGTCGTGGAAAGCAGAGAACTGTAATATGTGCCGAGATATCGAATGTGGGAGACAGCTTGGTCATCAACATTTTGACAAAATGTCAAAGACATACAAGTCTCATATCATTTAATTATATGTATACTTCTGTTGCTATATAAATGCATGGAATCGTGGTACCAATTGATCAGGTCATTTTGTCAAAGTGTTGATGACCAAGCTGGTGCCAATTGATCGGGTCAATTGGAAAAGGATATAGATAGATGATGCATGTATCTGCTATTAATAGTAGGTAGTGAGTCAAATGTTACATAATGTATGAGCTTTAGAATACTGTGATTTTCAGCAAGCGACAGAGAGTAAAGGATTTGAGTGGTTTTTACGATTGAGTATCCTAATAATTGATTATTCAACCATCATCTGTGTTCGATTTGCGAGAAAGATTGTATATGAATAAAGCAGCAGTAGCGTCACGAGTCGGCCTGACTAGATTTTGTTATGGCTTTGTCTAACTTAATATTTAGTTGCTTAATGTTTTGGATCATGGACATTTTATTATTTTAGATATGAAAAATGCGTAGTGGAAGCTGGGTATATATTATCCTTAACATTGTTCTTTTTCCTTGGCAAATATAGCATATGTTGTTTTCAACAGCTTTAGTTTAATTTGGTTTTTAATAGCTTTTCAATGACTTTAGTTTCTTTGGCAAATATAGCATCTGAAAGATGCATATGTTCGTTTTTTCTTGATTGAGTTTGTTGTTTCTAAATTTTGTAATACAAATGTAAATGAATGGAGATGAGATTAATGATGATTTTGCTATCAAACTGATTAAACTAGAAAGGAGTAATTGGCCATCTATTTATTGTTAATAGTTTAATCAAGCTATAAAACTATACAATAGTAACTGTGTTTTTGGGATTCAAATCACCTAACTTGGTTCTTTGGACAACTCTGAGAGGACCTGCAGACTGGCTTTTTTCACCTTGAGGCAAATTAAAGCTCCCACTAATAACTTTGATCCTGTAAACAATATTGGGGAAGGCAGTTTTGGTTGTGTCAACAAGGAACTGTAGTTTTCATTTACTATCTTTGGTTATAGGCCTTGATTTCATAATTATTGAAAATTGAATAACCTGTTCAATGCAGGGCATATTATTGGATGGCATTACAATTGCAGTTATAATGAGAAAATCATTTAATTAAACAGTAATGTTCTTTCTTTACTCAGAAATAAAGCAAATTAGAGAAAATGAGAAAGAGAGTGATTTTGGTTTTTGATTAATTAGTCAAACACAAGCTTGGCAGGCCTTTGAAAAAATAAATTTTGATATTGTCAGCTTTGTTGTTTCTAATTCAGCTAAGCACTATAAATGATTTGAATTAAGGTGTTTATATATGTATGGGGGATTTTGTGTTTGAGAATCCAGATAATACTTTGCAGTCATGGTACATTGATGGTTATAGTTTATTTGTTGATGGGTAAATCAACTTTTCTATTTCAAAAGTTCAGATTAACTATTTTTGCTGTTTGTTAAGTTTCTTAAACAAGATGGTTTTGATATGGACTGTATGGATAGTGGAAATTGGATACGAGCAAGCAGATTAAGATACAATTTGCAGGACACTATTTCACATTGCATTGTTTAAATAAACTCAACTATTCTTAACATGACAAATTTTTTTTGGCAAACTTCAGTAGTAGTTGTCTTAATAACCATGTGACTTATGTGTTCATGGTTCATTTTAATGTGACTTTTGACTTTTCTAACCTCAATTTGACATTTCACAGGTCTATCCAAATTCATGGACTGCAATTTACGTACCTTTGGACAATGTGGGAATGTGGAATGTGAGATATGAGAATTGGGCCCGACAGTACTTAGGCCAGCAGTTCTATCTTCGTGTATACTTCTGTATAATCACATTTCACCTATTTAATTCTAAGATTCTAAGCACACCAAGCAGCTTTTGACAGAAGATGAAACTTCAGCATTCTCAAGTCTCCAATCACTCTAAGCATCGCTGATTCTGGTATTTACTAAACACCCAGCCACACATCTCCGTATATTTGCTTTATCGCAAGATTGCAATTACAGTTGGACTTAGAACTTTTGTGGCAAAATATAAGCACTTAATTGATTCAGTAGCATGTGTTTTTTATTAATGTTGACACTATTTTTGGAAGTTGGTTGACTACTCAGCATTTAATGACCATGGTTTCTACTGCCTTTGGCAGAATCAGAAAATGGGACAGTGCCTTGGTTATATCTAGGCTGACCAGTTTACTGTTGCAATCAGAGAAACTTTTGGGAATTTGATGATGTGCTTGAACCTGGTTGTCATTGTTTGTCTTGGTGTTTGGGTAGCGCAGTAGCTGATCATCTCTTTCTACGAGTGCAGCAATTGGATGTTCGCTGAAACAAAGACAAAGGTTTGTTTTTAATTTCTTTTGTACACAAAAGATTGACCTTCTATGCACAGAGTAAGCACTGCACACACACTCTAGGTGCATCTCTTAGTTCTCTCACTAATGTAAAGTCTTTGTGTTGTTTCTCTTAATTGTCCATGTATATATTTGTCCTGTTTTGGTTTAGTTATTTAAGCTGCTAGTGGTTGTTGCTTATTTTTCCCAGGTTCATGTGCTTCCGTCCATTTGGGATCTTTGCTTGGGTTTCCAGAGCATTTTTCTCAGTTGTATTTTTTGACTTTGAGTGAATGATGTTCCAAGCAAAAGCGGAGACAAGAAAAAAACAACCCCGCAGCAACGCGCGGGAATGACAACTAGTTCTAACTGTTTTACAAGATAATCCTTTCATACATAGTTTTACTATGTAACTTGACCCTAATTATAGTACAAAATTACAAAATATAAGAACCACGTACTTTCTCCCCAAACCTCGCTATAGGTGGGTAATTTGTCCAAGACTCTCATAGATTACTTTACCGACACTGCTAATATATTGAACTCATCCATTGAAATAAGAGAATTTTCTTAGCTACCTAGGTGTTTGTCATATACCCATTTTGTTAAGGGGTTTTGTCCATTTACCCCATTTTTAGGGATTTTTTTCCCACTTACCCCATTAAGTTTTTTTAATTCCCTCTTACCCAATACACTCTAAGGAAGTGAGTCTTCCGTAATACCCCATCAAGATTTTTTTTTTGTTTTTAATTTTTTTTAATACCATTTTACCCCTCACCCCTTTGTTACTTAGAGAGAGAGAGAGAGAAAATGGAAGAGAGAGAAACCATAGGTGACTTCGCCGGAGCCTGTCACCGGCCGCCGGAATCCGGTCAACTTTTGCCGGAATCCGGTCACCGGCTGCCGCCCACCGGAATTTGCTGAAAATCTCACCGGAAAGTTTTTTTGCTCCCAATAGAGATCTATTGCCCCCTAATAGAGGGGCAATAGATGTCTATTGCCCCCCAATAGACGTCTATTGCCCCCTAATAGACGTCTATTGACCCCCAATAGACGACTATCAGCCATGTATTGCCCCCTAATAGACGTCTATTGACCCCCAATAGACGACTATCAGCCATGTATTACCCCCCAGTAGACGTCTATTGCCCCCAATAGACGTTTAGATTACCGAAATGGTAATTAATCTTCCTAAAACTACACAAATAAAACTTTGATTAAAGAAAAAAAACGAGGAGATTACATCAATTCAAAACATCTATTGCCCCCCAATAGACCTGTATTGCCCTTGGCATAACACCATTTTGTAGCGGAGAATGAAATGTCCGAAATACCGAATACGTACCTTGGCCTTGAATATGTGTACAATAATACATGCATCTGCCAACATAATAATTTAATGTTATGCGAGAAAAGAAATTTGGTGTTAAATTAGGTAGATGGGAACAAAAATCTGTTGCTGGGGTAACTGGGATAACTTTGGCTTATTTTCGTGCTTTGGGTCAAGGACCCTTATATATATGGTACACCATATATATAAACATCGATCATATACGCATTTGTTGATCTGTTCAATGGATGCACCTCTAGCGAAGTTTGGAGAGAGTACGTGGTTCTTATATATTTATGTAATTTTGTACTATAATTTGGGTTGCATAGTTTTGTTTTATGAAAGGATTATCTTGTAAACCCTAACTCTAACTGTAGGCTTACAATCCTTATGGACGCGATGGAATAGACCGAGAAATACCTAATCCTTCTTGGAGACGGCTTCGTTCTCCTAGATTCCCATCAAGTTTACAAATTTGCTGTTCCTAATCATTCTTCAAATCCTAATCCTATTCAGAGACGCATCGATTGAGATTCAAGTATTCCTATATATACATAACGTTCGTTGCAAAGAAACATCGAGATTCAGATCGATCGACTTTCCTCCTAGAGTGTAATCTAGCTTGATTTTCGCAGAGAAAGGAAAATCAATATGTTGCGGCAAAGGAAGAATATGCTGCAGAAAAGGAAGAATACAGTGATGATTGAGAGAAAGGAAAAGCAAAATGTTGGTAGTGAGTGTAGCCCTTGGCAGACACCACCAGAAGATATCATGGAGATGATTCTACAGTTTGTCGACTTTGCTGATCAAAGGAGGTTAGGTCAGGTCAGCAAGTCTTGGAGGTCAATTATTTTCCAAACATTCATGCGTAGTGCTCGTCGTCAACTCCCATGGTTAATACTCCCTGAAGTCCAAAATTGCAGGACCAACAAGTACTTGAGCTTTCTCACCTTCCCTGAGAACAAACTTTCCACGGGCAAAGCTGTCAAGTTAAAGCTGCCTAAGCAACTTAAAGGCGGGTGGATATACGGATCTTCTAAAGGTTGGTTGATCATCATCAAGGAAAAAGGACTGAACTCTGAGATGTATCTAGTAAACCCAATTTCAAGAGCCGTACACAAACTTCCGCCCTTGAGAACAATTCCATCCTTCAAAAACTTTTTAAAAACCAGGAAATGGGAACTTTTGGGTGCCAATGGATTCTGTCTACGAGTTAAAATGTCTACCTCGGATGGTTTTAATTCTTCAAGCAACTTTACTGTAGCTGCATATTTCGAGGATCAGAAGACTTTAGGTTTGTGCAGACCAGGAGACCAAAAATGGAGTGTCTTCCCGGTATTAGATGGTAATCAAGATGACTGCCTCTGTGATATATTGTTTTCTTCTGGAAGGTTATATGCTTTAGTTGGGAGTAAAAAAATTGACGGCAGCGTCGCACCTACTCGCGCCTTAAACTTCGCATTTCAGGATGCTGAACACTTAAAGTTGACGTTGGTCTATGACAAGCATGAAGACTATAATGACATTCCTCCATATCTTACAGATTACACGCCATGGTTGTTAGAATCAACCAACAAGGAAGTTTTGTTAATCCATCAAATGCATGGTGATGTTTTGAAGACAAAAAATGATGGTGATGAACAAATCAACGAGATTAATGATGGCGATCACGGCCTAAATAATGAGGGTGATGAGGAAGACATTGGTAGTGTTGAAGGGAATAATGATGATGAAGGTGGTGGCGGTGGCCGTGACGGTGATGATGATGAAGTAGTCAATAAGAATATTAGAAATGTATGTCATTGCAGTTTTAGAACATACAATATAGATCAATATAACAACAATTTTTATATGATACAATCCTTGGGTGACCAATCATTATTTCTTGGAAACGATGGTGCTTTCTCCCTTCCTGCTAGTAACATCAAGGAACTAGAAAATAATTGTATCTACTTTGCAATGAATATGTGCCATGAAGTGGAATTAGAATGGCTTCCAAAGACATATATATCTGATGACTTTGGCATATTCTACTTCGATGGTCAAAGAACTGAGAGGCCATTTCAAGGTATGGAAATATCAGTGAAGTATCAACCGAGTTGGTTCACTCCAACTCTATAGGAAAGAATATCTTGTTCATTATAAATGCAATTTTATTTTTGATTTTGTAGGTAATTGTTGTGAAAAATATGTTAACTTTTTCTTTTTCTTTTGTGAACTGACCTTTTTGTCATTCCTGAATAATTCAGTTTTAAATATTTTTTAAAGCAAATGACCACTAACTACATTTTTTATCCAATATTTACCATTAACAGGCCTTTTTTTTATATTTCCCTTGCGGTACTGTTCATGACCCATGTGCAAGGCCCATATCCCGTGCGGCCATTTTCCTACCAATTTTTTGAATTGTTCTGTTAATGAGAAATTACAAAAATAACCTCAACTGATTTCTAATGGTAGCACTGACCCTCAGTAGTGTACTGACCCTCAGTAGTGTATTGATCCTCAGTAGCACTCAACAATAAATATATTTCAGAGATCGCATTATGAAAAAAGAATATCTCTACATTCCATCTTTATTTTTCTTAGAAACAACTCATTTATTTAATAATTCCAAAAACTATTTGTACATATTACATTATGAAACTTGGACACTATCATTTATCTCTGGCTTTGCTGCTTCCGCATACAAGCAGTAGTGTACTGAGGATTAGTTGTATGTCACCCCCAGCAATATACTAGCCCCAGTAGTATACTGACCCGCATTAGTGTACTGATCCGCATTAGTGTACTGACCCCCAATAGTATACTAGCCTGCCCTTCTCGCGTTTGCTCACTTCAGCATTGCTTTCATTAGCTCCATCCTAATCCAATAAGAAAGTATCATAAACACAAAACTAAAGCAATACACAACACCACCAATCCAATAAGAAAGTACCATAAACACAAAACTAAAGCTACTGACCATCAATACAAAACTAAAGCAATACACACCTCATATAGTACTGTAATTAACGAAGCAAAGCACAATCAAACAAGCTAAATTCATAATTTCCCAGCAATAACAAACAAACAAACAAAAGCATGAAATGATCCACATTAGACATTACTCCACCCAATACATGTGATCTGCCTCATATCACCCTAAACCTCAAGCATCAAATTCAGTTACAAAAACCAAATACCTGGCACACAGGCTGGCCCAGTCGCTCGGGGTACTCCACCGCCCCAGCTCTCAGAGCTCCGGTAACCTGAGAAACGTAAATTCGACTAGTAAAATAGAAAACAAAACAACAAATAGGACCAGATCTGAAAATTTTCAACCGGAAAGTACTGAAAGCTACTTTAACAAATAAGGAAAATAAAGGAAAGATTCGGCTAATTACCTCATCCTCGCCCTCGCCGTCGTCGTCGTCATCGCCTCCTTCAGCGTCTTCCTCGTCTTCTTCGTCGTCCTCATCGTCTATTGACTGAACCGGAGGGCCACCGGAGGACTGTACGACCTCCTGGACATCGTCGTCGTCATCTTCATCCTCATCGTCCTCATCGTCGTCGTCATCTGCGTCGTCGTCGTCGTCATCCTCGTCTTCGTCTTCGTCGTCGTCATCCGCGTCGTCGTCGTCGTCATCCTCGTCTTCGTCTTCGTCGCCGTCCTCTTCCTCGTCTTCGAGGCCGTCGTCGGAGTCAGAGTCGGAGGACTCCGAAATGGACTCGTACTGCTCCAATTCCTCGGCAGTCAAAGGCTTCACTTCTCTGCCTGGGTCTCGCGCTTCCTCGCCGGATTCGCAGCCTCCCTTCGCCGGATTCGCAGCCTCCTTTCGCCGGTTGCTTCGCCGCCTCGATCCGCAAGCTGCTTCGTCCGCTACCTTCGTCGGAGCCCTAGATCGATTTAGGGAGGATTTGGATTTTGGGATGGTTTCAATTTTGGAACCGTTCTGATTTTGGGGGAAATGGGTTATGTGAGTCTCAGTGGCATGTTTCGTAATTTTATTAATATTTGAGTGTTTTTTCTAAAAATGGGCTGACAGTCTGTTTCAATTATTGACCGCATGGGCTATTGGTTTTGGAGTCTGCTATTGGTAAATAATAGTGTTATTTTGTAGTTATTGGTAAAAAGCTCTATTTTTTAATATTTGAGGACTATTACCGTAAAACAAAAATCAATTATGGTGAGTAAACCCTCTTCTGTTAAACATAGTAAGATCCCTTTCAAAAAAGAGAAAACATAGTAAGATCCCTTTAAGAAAATAGAGAGAAAAAAAAACATAGATAGATACAAATATTCTATGTTCTCAGGTCTCTACTACATCTTTTATGAAATTTAAGAACAAAAATTGGAACAAATACATTTTTTCAAACTCCTTCAAACTTGTCCTCCATGGTGCTTAAACTTGATTGATTAAATCGTTCCTCCATTTTTTTTTTTTTTTTTGGATAAGCGAATTGAGGGAAAATCTATCCCCTAACTTGAAATTTTATTGAATAGAAAAATAGGGAAGATGTTATTATAAGTTTTATCCTAATTTCTATTACAGTAACCCCACTTACCCGAACAAAATTACAAGTTTTCACCCTTACTCTTAAGATCTCCCAACACCATTTAAGTTTTGTTTTTTTAAGACTATTTTTGCCATCTCTCCCTTTATCACATAGAGAGAGAGAGAGAGTGTGTTGAAGAAAGAAGTCATCGGAGAGAAATTAATTATAAATAGAAATTTGTAACAAATAAAAGAATGTGAAACAGGGGCAACTTTTTTTTTTTTTTTTTTTGATGAGACAACTTCTAATAGAGAGGGAGCAAGGGCAATTCGTAAAAATAGGGCGGAAACAAGGGCAAAGCCGGTAATCCACTATTCATAAGGGAAACCTTTGACTTGACTATAGACGGATGCCACCCCGTAAATGAGAGAAAACGAAGGGCAAAACCGACAATTCCCTCGCAACCTATGAACAGTATAACAGTGTTATGAACACCAACCCGTCCTTAGATGTATGTATAATACAATTTACATGTAAATCATGACTAAGAACAGTAGCATGCTGAGCCAAAGATTTTGAGAAAACTAATATAAGGTACATATCCAAACAACTCAAAATAAGGAGAATGCATGTTGAGTGATTTACATGGCATTCTATTGATGAGATAGGCTGCATGAGCCACAGCATGAAACCAAAATTGTTTGGGCAAGCTTGCTGCCATCATCAGAGTTATGCAAGTTTCTACAACATGTCTATTCTTCCTCTCAGCAACCCCATTTTACTGAGGGGTATGAGGACAGGTAATAAAGTGCAAAATCCCTTTGTTGTCTAGAAAATTCCTGAAAGCTTTGCTATTATATTCCCCACCTCCATCAGTTTGCAAGGATTGAATTGAACAATGAAACTGTGTTTGCACAAAGTTGTAGAACTTGACAAATGTAGGGAAAGCATCTGATTTATTAATGAGAGGAAAGATCCTTACAAACTTGGTATTATCATGAATGAAGGTGACATAGTACTTAAAGCCTTCCAAAGAGAGACAGGGAGCAGCACCCCAAACATCAGAATGTACTTTCTGAAAGGGAACAACTGATCTAGAGACTGATTCATTAAAAGGTAACCTATGCATCTTGCCACTAAGACATGAAGAACACATATGAGGCCTAGGATCATTGCTAAACTGCACCTAAGAAAGTGATAGCATTTTGGAAGTTACATCAGAAGTAGGATGACCAAGTCTTTGATGCTAGAGAGATGACTTGATGGCTGAATCAATAAAGGCAGTATGAGTATGTTGAGTGAAAGGAAGTAATCTTGGACTCTTGAACAGGAACAAGCCTTCACCATTACTCTTTCCCTTGTATAATAGAGCCTTTGTTGCTTTGTCCTATACACAAATGTCAATATCATCCATAGTTATGTAGCAATGATTGTCTTTGCACAGTTTGTTGAAGGACAAAAGATTCACAGCAAGACTAGGTACATGTAAAACATTTTGAAGTTTAAAAGAGTGCTTGGCAGGTGTGATATCAGTGGAACCAATATGCTTTATATTCAAACCTGCACCACTGTCAATTGTGATGGAATTATGAGACTCATAAGGATGAGCAATGGTGAGATTCCTGAGATCTGAGGTCATGTGATGAGTTGCACCAGTGTCTCCAATCCAAACCTCACTGTGTTGTGTACCAGAAGAGCTAGCACCAGATGATTGTGCAGTCATAGCAGTCAAGGTGCTAGGAGGTTCAGCACCTTGATAGGCATAGTTACTCCTGTGATGGCAATCCAGTGCTGCATGTCCCTTCAAGCCACAAATTTGGCAAATTACAACAGACTGGGATGGATGATTAGATGGAACATCACTCCTATAGAAGCAGTTAATTACAGTGTAACCCTTTTTGCTATAGATCTGACACTCAGGTGAGGAACCAAGACTGTTCCTATATTCACCATCGTTGTTCTTGTAATCAGGAGAAGCAGGATTTTGGAAGCATTTGCTTGCTATATGGCCTTTCTTGTGACAATACTGACAATTAGCATTTTGGTAATAGTTACTAGCATTGTGACCTCGTTTACCACATATCTGGCATTCAACACTGTTATAACTCTTGAAACCTCCACTAGTCTAATCATCACTAGGAACAAGTTGTTTTCTATTACTCCAATCAGCATGTCTCCCAATATTGTTATTCCATACTCCTTTGCCTTTGTCACTGCTAAATGACCTAATGGAACCTTTATTTCAATCCTTCAGTATTGAACCTGTATCCATTTCCTTGAGCTGCCATTGTAGTCATGGATCCCGAAGTAATGAACTGAGCCTCAATATCTCTTTCAGCAGCCAAGAGTTGAGCTCTGAAATCCGTAAGTGAAATAGAGCTGTCACGAGCACGAATGACAGTCTTAATCATTGAGTACTCATCAGGTAAACCATTCAAGGTGACTACCACAATATCCTCATCTGCTGATAGGAGCATTTTAATGCGACGTTTTACTTGTTTTTCCCTACATTTCTTGCGTTATTTCCTTATTAAAACCCTGTTTAGGAAAGTTTCCATTCTTTGATTGGGAAAGTTCCTAATTGTAGAAAGTTTCCGTTTTGTAGTTTCTATTTCTCATTTTTAGAAAGTTTCCCATTTTAGTTTAGGAAAGTTTCCGTTTTTCATTTTAGGAAAGTTTCTATTTTTGGTAACAGTTTCTATTTTCAGGACTTTGGAATAAATGAGCTGAAATGAGCTCATAAATGGAAAGAGGAGCTAGCCAACGTTGGAGGGAGTAAAGACAAGCCACTAAGGGCTGCATAAATGAGCTGAAATGAAGAAAAGAAGCTTTCCTGTTTCAACCATGAAACTCCATTCAGAAGAGGAAACCTTGCCAAAACAAGACTCTTGAGCCAACCAAGAAAGGAAATCGGCAAAATGATGTGTCATCGCATGAGAGAAGCTTCTTGAAGACATTTGATGATGACATGGCATGAAGGTGGCACATGGAGGCCCAAGAACTCTCAAGAATGACTTGGATTTTCGGCAAATGGATAAAAGCCCAAGGAATTAGGGTTTTGTGATGCATGTGAGATATTTTTGGAGACCTAAGCCATGTTGCCGTGAAAACCTAAGAGGAAGAGAGAAAGTTGGCGTCGAAATCAATCAAGATAAAGGTGATTGACGCCATACAAGGAAGGATATGTCTTGGAGATATTCTCGGAGGATTTAATTGGGAAATTGCCGTGTAAATGGAGAGAGAAAAAGGGGAATCAACGTGAAAATCAAAGAAACCCTAAGAAGATGACGCCAAGAGAAATTCAAGGGAGAAATAAAAGGAAAGAGAAAAAGGTGGAGACCAAGAAAAGCTAAAAAGGTGTCTAGGTTCATTCCTACATTCCCTAAAGGAAGTTTGGCCGAAATAAAAGAGAAAAAATAAGAATATTTACAAGGAATTTCGGCAACCATATGTTAGGGAATTAATTTGGAATTTTGTGATTGGTTGAACAACAAAGAAGGGCTTACTTGGCATCATACCATTGGTTGAAGTGATGTGGAAATTTCTGATTGCTTTGTGAACCCTAGCCGTGCTCCTATATATACATCCCATTCTAGACGTTGGGTTCCCCTTCTTTTACGTTTACACTTTAGAAAAAAAAATCAGAAAACCTCTAGAATAGCCGTGAGTTTCTCCATCCTCTAGAGCAAGCCACGAAGTTCAAGCAAGGCCAAGGAAGAGAAGAAGAAGCCGTGATCTATTCCTCCACCATCCACCTTTGAAGCTTGCTTTCGAGTTTCAAAGGATTCATCGTTATTCACCCATCATCATCTTCCATCCACGGTGTAATTCGACCTCTACTTTGTAACCTTTGCTTTGTATTTCGTTGGTTTTGCTCTAGTTGACATATATGTTTGAACAAATATTAATTTCTGGAAATTTTATGATTAAATGAGAAGTTTCGATCCATATATTGTGATTCTAATGTTGCTTATGTGAGTTTGTTTAATTAAATTTGCTTTACAGAAAACTTTTATATGTTTATCTTATTTGGGTCGACACTTATAAGATTTGCATGTAATTGGTGCTAGGTTTAAGAACATAATTCAACCTTTTGTTTTGTGTAAACTTGAATCACAGTAGTAAAGGTTTTGGACAAAGATCGAATTTAATTAACGAGGATTGCAATTAGGTGGACTTTTCCATACTAAGTTGTACACTTGAGTTGATAGACTCTCTCTATGTCTAATGCGTTAAACATGTCATGATTGACTAGCTTTCTAGGGTTTGATTACATGTTTGATAGGATTAATCTAGGTGCTTTCGCTTAGGTTAATTAGCATTGAAAAGTAAAATATGGGAAATCATTTGCTTTCGAATGTTTCACATGATCAACTCCTTTCTCATGACTTAGATGAACAATATTAGGGTTTGAATCGATTTTAATCATAGTTTCGGTTTTGATCTTTGTTCTCTCATTCCATTCGTGTTTTTATGTTTTTGTGTTTTATTTGTTTTCTTAACTTAGTTAATTTTTCGAAAATCAAAACAAAAATCCCCCCTTTTTCGTAAATAATGTTTATACTTGTAAATATCTTTGTGAATATTATACTTTGTTTTAATTTTAATTGTTTAATTGTTTGACAATGACAGGTGTACCCTCAATCCCCGGAATAGAACGATCCCTATTTGCTTATACTACTAACGATATTTTCAGGGTTAAATTATGCGCTTGCTTAAAGCGTGTCATCTGCTATGGACACCCCAACAGACTGCAGCTGATCTCTGGCATGCTTGATACGAAGTAAATACTTATCAATAGAGTTTGAGCACCCTTTTTGATGGTCTGCAAGTCAGTTTTAAGCTGAATGATGTTGGTTCTTGAGACAGTAGAGAACCTCTCTTGCAAAGCTAGCCAGGATTCTCGAGATGAGCTGCTTCCAACAATGATTTCCATGATATCATCATCAAGAGTGGCCATTAATAAACCAAGTAAGGCCTTGTCAGTCTTCTTCCATTGCTTATATGCTTGAGTGACATCATTAGTCACAGTCCCATCCTCAGTAAGAGCAAGACAAGGAGGACATGGACAGGTGCCATCAAAGAATCCAAAAAGATCATTTCCTTCTAGAACTGACTGGAATTGAAAGCTCCATTTGACAAAATTGTTTTCACTCAAACGAACAGTGATCATGCTCAGCAGTGAGTTAACATCAGATTGTGTAACAGTCATGATTGCCGATTATGAGTCTACAGATCATCAAACTTTTTGATTAAACAGCTATTGACGATCTCGATGTGACTGGCTCCAAAACCAAGGCGAAGGAGGAAAAACGAAGGAGGGGAAAAATGGTCAGTCACATCAGTGATGCTTGATCATTTTCCCCTCCTTCGTTTTTCCTCATTCGCCTTGGCTTTGGAGCCAGTCACATCGAGATCGTCAATTGCCACCACTCAAACTCTCCCAGCTCCCAGATCCCACTGTTTCCCAATTTCCCCAAACCCTAACACTTCCAGATTTCTTATTGTTTCCGCTCCCCAAATCGCATGAATTTATAGAGCTCAACGGAGTTAAAATGGTAAATTTCCAGCCACAGCAGTAGGTGAAAACCCTAATGAGTATAATGGTAAATTTGCAGTCAGCAATGGGTCGAGGCCCTGCGGGCTTTAATTTAAATTAAGCAAAACAAAGCAAAATGGCCCAAAAGCAATTCAGATATCTGTGAATTCTACACTACCATTTACATTTACCAATAGTAATATAAACATTTATGCCCAATGCCCACAAAAAGAAGAAAAGTAAGAGTAAGACTCCCATAAACACTTTCCAAAAACGAAAGGACAAACTTCCCTTACATTCAGAAATGCGAATAGAAATAAACCCAACTCAACTTCACGCCAAAAAATAAAATCAAAATGAACGCCAAGGCTGATTCGCTGGCAAGACTGGCAACCGCCCAGCCACACCGGAGTCCAGCGGACACAAGGGTGGAATGCCTTGACAAGCCAAACATCACCAAAACCCTAGCAGAGATCTTCAACATTGAGGTCAGTCCCAGTTGGATGGACGAGATCATCGAATACAAGCGCAAGGGGACACTGCCAGAGGACAAGGTTGAAGCACGACAACTCAAGCGGAGAGCAACTCGCTATAACATCCAGAATGGCAAACTTTACCGCCAGGGGTTCACTCACCCCAACCTCCGGTGTCTCACCCAGGAGGAGGGAAATGTCGTTCTGGCAATGATACACAGCGGGGAATGTGGAAACCACTGGGGCGCCAGATCCTTAGCCAATCACACAATGCGACAGGGCTGCTTTTGGCCTACGCTCGGCGACGATGCCAGGCGGATATCGAGATCTTGCCACAAATGCCAACAATATGCGGATCTCTCACATGCCCCGGCGGAACCACTGTCGATCATCATCGATCCATGGATTCACTCCACGTGGGGCCTGGACTTGATGGGAAAATTCCAAACCGCCAAGGGCCAGTTCAAGTACATCATTGTGGCCATCGACTACAACAGCAAGTGGATAGAGGCGGAGCCACTGGCGACAATAACTACCGCTAAGGTAACCCACTTCCTCTGGAAGAACATCTATTGCCGCTATGGTGTCCCCCACACAATCATCACAGACAACGGCACACAGTTTAACAACAAGGAACTCATATCCTTCACCGCCAACCTGGGCACCAAATTGAGCTTCGCATCTGTCGCTCACCCCCAAACCAACGGCCAGGTCGAAACAGCAAACAAGATAATCAAGAAGCTGCTAAAAAAGAAGCTCGACGACGCCAAGGGTTTGTGGGCGGAAAAACTGCCATCAGGACTACCCCAACCTCCACCACTGGCGAAACACCATTTTGCATGATATTCGGAACTGAAGCTGTCCTACCTATTGAGGTAACTCAACTTACCGCTAGAGTGGAAGACTACTGCCCCGAGACCAACGGCGAGGGCATAAACCTCGATAGGGACCTCCTGGAGGAGAAGCGACACAAGGCCCATCTGCACAATTTACAACAATCTGTTACTCTACTTTTTATATCTATCTTCAACCATGAGAAGAAGAATGAATCAAAATCACATGATATTGCTCTCTTATGAGTATGTCTCTTCTCCACCAAAATTAATCAGAGGATTGGTTCTCGATCTTGATATGTCGTCTGAATCCCTTTGAATTTGCTAAAAGAAGAATTTCAGGGGTTTTGGGTTGGAAGATCGGGTAATAACTATATCATAATATTCAATTAATTTAGTTTAAGAAAATTTCAAATAAGATTGTTTTGAATTTACTTTTGTATTAAATGATGGGTTATGTATAGAAATTATAATTTTTACTTAATTGTTTCAGGTAAATTATAAAACTATAAGGCAATATAAGGAAATTTCAGAGATAAGACCTAGCTCCGCTAGGGTTTGGATTTCGGCGTTCCTTCGGGTTCGCCGCTCCAATACCTGCTCCATCTTCATGGAGTCTCTCATGGGTTTCGGCTTATTTCTCTCTATTCTCTTCGCTTTCCATAGTGGTGGTGGGGTGTTTATTTTAATTGCTCGAGCAGAGGATTTTAGTAGCGATGGTCAATCCCTGGGGCTTCGGAAGTTTGTGCAATGGAGATGTTGTGGATTGTCAGTGCAGATGGTTGCTGACATAGATCCGGTGAAGGAGGATGTTGTGGGGGGCGCATGGGACAGTGGTGGTGTTCTGGCTATTGTTCACCATGGCTGGCTGAAGGTGGTTCGCTGTTCATCTTGGTCTCTACATTGTGAGGGAGCGATCAGTGTGGGATTGAGGCATTGAGCCGGCGGTGTTCTTGGCGATGGAAATCGAATGGGAGTCCGCTGTTTCTAACCCGGAGCCGGCTATGCATCTGGATCCTGATCTGGGATCCGGGTGGCATCTGCAACAGGATCCGAATCTGGGATTCGGGAGGGTTTTGGATTTGGACTGTGACCTACTATCTTTGTTGGGCTGTTGGTCAAATGCTAGAATGGCTTGGGGCTCCTGGGCGTTACTGGTATTGGATTCGAGACCTAAATTTATGGTACCTGTTCGTGAAAGATCGTTTACCAACATGGCCATGTTCTGACACCCTTGGCCGGCTTCGATCTTTAGGTGGGAGAGTGCCCTGGCCTCATTCCGGTGCCAAATTGAATTTTGTCAATTTGTGCGGTGGAGTTGCATGGGTAGTCAAACCACTGACTACTCAAATCACTACATGACTGCAATCCGTAGTGTAAAATCAGCGATGCATTTCGATGTAGTTGCTCTTGCATTTTTTATTTCTGATGCAATGTTCGCATCCTTTTTCTTTCATACTGTTTGTTTCTTTCTTAATGCTTTTTGGCATCGTTTCGTTGTAAGCTTTCAATTTCAATAAAGGGCTGACCTTATTTTACTCAAAAAGAAAGAAAATTTCAGAAAAAAAAAAAAAAAAAAAAAAACAATTTAATTGAATGTTATATTTGGTTGGAAGAGGTAAGAAGAGTATTTATTTATCTTTCCATTTTTCACTCTTTGTCCTTATTTGTCTTTTCATATAACTTCACAAAGTCTATTAATAATTGAAAAAAGTTGGAGGTTCAAATATCAAATTTGGACGTCCAATTAGAATCACTATTTTATTTTTGGCTGCACACAACAATTTAAATGACTGAGTAAATTGTTGTAAAGACCTTTGGCACCAACAATCTCATGAGTCCAAATGGAAAAATAAATTCCGATTCCATTTATTTTTTCTTATCGGATTCCATTCAAAATACTTTGGTCACATTTTCATATTAAGAATGAGTATGGAAATGAACAGATAAATGTCAAAAACTGAGTTCTATGTATATATATTTTTTTATATTTACTATCAAGTGGGGATGGAAATAGATGTAAGTTCCACATTCCTGTGTATACGTTTCTTCCACTTCGTTGTACAGATTATATAATTTCTAATGTAGTGATGTTGGAGTACCTTTACTGGCCCGAGTCCTGCATGTTAGAAAATATGGACTTAACATTATCTGATTTACATCAAGAATAAAAACCAATTGATTTATCTTTACATAAATAACAAGAAGTATATAATCATAACTCTAATTCTGGTTATCTATTGAGGAGTGTGTCTCTTGATAGAAGTAGGAAGCTCATTAGTAATTAACCTGTATTACATCAAGTGTTGGTGATAAATTCTAAGTCTCCTATCTCGATAAACATGAAGCAGTGTTGGACTCCTTATGGGATGAGTCTAACTCGTTTGTTTTGGCCAATATAAATAGGGAGCAAAGTCCCTGTATTCATCACCGAGTATTGCATATTGTTCAGCCCCATTCTGAAGCTTTTGGTGTTGACATACAGAAGACTTTCTTCTCGAGTTCTGCTGCTGCTATTCATTCTCGTTTCCAGTTGCTCAAGATGTCTAAACTTGGTCAAGTTGTTTCTGCAGGGATCCAGAGCACCAATGATGCAGGTGGAGTCCTAGTTCCACTAGGAAAGCTATTCTGCAGTTTATGTGTGAATGTTGTGCAGCTGGTTTAATTCATATTGTGTATGTGTGTTATGATATGATCTTGTGGTTGATGTGTTCCTTGTTGCATCATATAGATTTAACAATTGGTATCAGAGCTTAGGAATTTCATAAAACACATATCATGCGTTTTGTTTTGATTCAGAAAATCATACTATGAAAATTATTTTCTGGAAAATAAAATATATTTTCTATTTAGACTAAAGCAGGCCTTAAGTGGTTTTAACCCGGTTTTAGTACTAATCCAACTCATTAAACAGGCCCAAAACCCGAGTCCAGAATTTACATATTTAAAGAATATTACCGTTAGAACATAACGGTCACTTTTGCTTTAGGGATCGGGTTAAGATAGGGCTTACTGAGATGAATTCTCAGTTATGGGATTCAAGACCCCTCTTTAGAATTGATTGGATCATATGGAAGGGTTGAAATTGTTGCTTGTTTTCTTTTTGCTTCCGCTATAAAATAATTGTTGCAGCGCTGTAGCAGAGGCCAAGGTATGTTCATTGGGAATCCCAGAACTTGTATTTAAATTTCTGCATATGGAAAGGGTTGTCATATGGATTACTGTTTAGCATATGGAAAGGGTTGTCATAATCATATTTGGAATGATTGATCATGCATATTGAAGAAATTCTGCATATATGGTTGAATGTCTCACTGTGATCGTGTGATGAAAAGTGTGGAATTGAGAATGATATGGTTACTGTGATGGTATGATTTGATGATTTTGATTGAGTATTGTTTGTTTTAAGTATGCTATGGTTTTTAGTTAACAACTAGAAATATATCTCCCAACATTAAAATCTGCAGTATTGTTATTATCATAGCATAAATTAATAAGTTCATACAGAAACTGAGCATATGGTTATTAATTCTAGTTTTGTGATTCTTGGAAAATTATATTGATTATTTTGCACAAAGAAAATCTTCACTGTCGTTTTACAAAATTTGAGTATTAACAAAACTGAAACTTGTGTTACTGCATTTAAAATTGCACTTATATTTTGTCTTCCAAAGAAGTTGTTCACTGTGTAATTTTGAATGCAGAACAGCATCATATGTAATCACAACTATCTATTTAGATACCTTGAAGCTTTTCTTGTCCAAAGATCTTGACTGATTCAAGGAATGACTGATTTTTGTAAAATGCAGTATGGTGATTTAGAATTTTAGAATGTTGAGTTTTATGCCACAAAGGTGTTACTTGATATTAATTCAGTTATGGGGTTTTATAAAAACTAATCATGTATCTGCATAAATTAAAGCTCATGACTGTTTTTGAATTTTATGTCTTTTGCTTTATTTTGGTTGTGTTATTCAAATACATGATTTTGTTTTAAAGATTAACACACAGATAAAAGTTTTACTGCAGAAATCTTATTTTCTTTATTTTTCTGTGTTTTTAGGTCTAAATGTGGTCACTATAGGCCAAATTCAGTTGCTTAATGGATGGAATTATAAGAAGTGGAGAAACCAAGTTGAATTTTATCTGTCTATGCATCAAAACATGGATCTTTGCTTGATTGAGGAACAACCATTAGAGCTAGACACTGAGAGCACAGAAGAAGATAGAAAATACTATAAGGAGTGGTATAGCTCCAACAGGAAAGCCAAAAATGTGATAAGAACCTCTATGTCTGACACAGTTAGGGGCTCGATCATTGAGCCAGAGCTTGCCATGGATTTCCTAGAAGCCATAGGAGATAAATATCAGGAGAGTGACAAAGCTGAGGCTGCTAGGCTATCCAAAAGATTTAATGAGCTAGAGTTTTCAGGAAAAGGAAGTGTGAGGGAGCACATTATGGAGCTGATTGACCTCAACTCGAGGCTGAGGGATTTAGACATGGGAGTTAAAGACTCTCAGGTAGTGCATGTGGCACTTCAGTCATTGCCTAACACCTACAGTAACCTGAGAACCTCCTACCATGCCCAAGAGTCTAACTGGGACTTAAACAAGTTAATTTCTATCTGTGTAGTAGAGGAAGAGAGAATCAGGAAGGAAGGCAGACCAACTACTGCAGTCAACCTAGTTGAGAAGCCTAAGTGGAAGAAACAGAACAAACTTAAGGCCAAGAAGACTACCACCACTAAAGTACCTGGCAAACCTGCAGAACACAAAGCTGAGAGACCTTTTAAGTTTAAGTGCTATTTTTGCAAGAAAATAGGGCACATGAAGAGAGACTGCAGTGGTTTCAAGGCTTGGATGATAAAGAAGGGTGAGTCTTTTCCAAATTCTGTCTTTTCTCTAGAAGTTAATTTTGTTAATATAGCATCTCACTCTTACTGGTTAGACTCAGGCTCACCCATACACATTACGAATTCCTTGCAGGGTTTAACAAACAGGAGGACACCAAAGAAAAGTGAGGTCCAAGTTTGTGTGGGAAATGGTTCGAGAGTAGCAGTTAAGGCCATTGGGACTCTGAAGATTGATTTAGGCTTAGGAAATTTTCTTTTTCTAGATAGTGTTTATTATATTCCTTCCTTGAAAAGGAATTTGATTTCAGTAGGTCTTTTAGTTAAGATTGGTTGCAAACTCATTATTGATTTCAGTGGAATAAAGTTATTTCAGGGTTCAAATTATCTTGGCTGTGGTGTGTTTATGCATGATTATTTGAAATTAGATTGTTCTGTTGCTCAACAGGAGATTATGTTGATTGAAAATAATCAAAACACTATAAAGAATAACACTGTCACAGGTACAAAGAGAACATTGTTCAATAATAAGTCTGCAAATATATGGCATAGAAGATTAGGCCATATATCCAAAGAAAGACTGAAAACTCTCGAGAAAAATAAAATTTTACCTGCATTGGATTATACAGATTTAAATGACTGCATTGAGTGTTTTAAAGGGAAATTGACAAACTACAGAAAGAAAAAGGCCTTAAGAAGTCAAAACCTATTAGAATTAATACATACAGACATATGTGGTCCATTTAAACACAAAACCATCTGTGGAAATTTTTACTTCATCACATTCATAGACGATTTTTCCAGGTACTGCTATATCTATTTACTATCAGAAAAATCACAAGCTCTAGATGCATTCAAAATTTATAAAACTGAAGTTGAATTGCAGCTAGAGAAGAAAATTAAGTTAGTGAGATCTGATAGGGGAGGGGAGTTCTATGGAAAACACACTGAAGCAGGCCAGCAAAAGGGTCCTTTTGCACTATATTTACAGGAAAATGGCATTAAGGCTCAGTACACAACTCCCTATAATCCTACACAAAATGGAGTAGCAGAGAGGAAAAATAGGACATTGTTTAACATGGTGAGGAGTATGATGTGCACTACAGGTCTACCTATATTTTTATGGGGTGAAGCTCTTAAGACTGCAAATTATATTTGCAATAGATCACCTAGTAAATCAGTAGACAAGACACCTTTTGAGTTGTGGTGTGGAAGGCAACCTAGCTTGCATCACTGCCATGTGTGGGGATGCAAGGCTGAGGCAAAGTTGCCAAATGCACAAACACAGAAGCTTGAATCCAAAACAGTCAGTTGCCATTTTATTGGCTACTGTGAGAAATCTAAAGGCTATAGGTTCTATGCAGCTCAAAATTTTACCAGAACTTTTGAAACTCATCAAGCAAAATTTTTGGATGAAGGTTACAGTAATACTAATTTTGAAGACTTGTCTTTAGAGTTAGAAGAAATTACTGAAAACGAAAATTTACAGAACATCTTGCCTTTAATTCAGTCAAATAATGCAGATACAGAAACTCAAAGCCAAAATCAAGTTTTAGAAGAACCAGTAGCCTTAGAACCTCATGCAGATGAACCTATGAATATTATCCATTTAGAAAATAACCCTGCAGAAGAACAAATTCCACCTCAGCCTAGGAGATCCCAGAGAGAGAGAAGACCAGTATATGGGGAAGATAGTGATTTTGTAGTGTACCTGCAAGAAACTGATATCCTAGGTGAAGATAATGATCCTTCAAGCTTCAAGCAAGCTATTGAGAGTCATGAAGTTGAAGAATGGCAGAAGGCCATGAAGGCTGAGATCGAGTCAATGAAGCAAAATTCAGTATGGGAACTAGTCAGACCAAACCTAAACCAAAAACCAATAGGCTGCAAGTGGGTGTTTAAGACAAAGAGAGATGCAAATGGTAATATAGAAAGGCATAAAGCCAGGCTAGTAGCTAAGGGTTTTACACAAAAAGAAGGCATAGACTATACAGAAACATTCTCTCCAGTTTCAACTAAAGACTCATTTAGGATTATAATGGCTCTAGTAGCACATTATAATATGGAGCTACATCAAATGGATGTGAAAACAGCCTTTTTGAATGGAGAGTTAGATGAGGTCATATATATGAAACAACCTGAAGGTTTTGTGAAAATAGGAAAAGAAGATCATGTATGCAAACTGAAAAGATCAATTTATGGACTTAAGCAGGCTTCTAGACAATGGTATAAGAAGTTTGATTCAGTGATTTCATCTTTTGGTTTTTCAGAAAATATTGTAGATGAATGTGTGTACATTAAGACAGCTGGGAAAAATTTTATTTTTCTTATACTGTATGTAGATGATATTCTTTTAGCTAGCACTGACATAAAATTGCTTAAAGATACCAAAGCTTTTCTGTCTAAAAATTTTGACATGAAAGATTTGGGTGAGGCATCCTATGTTTTAGGAATTGAAATTAAGAGAGACAGGGCACAAGGCTTATTAGGCTTATCTCAACACAATTACATCACAAAAGTGTTAAAGAGATTTGGAATGGAGTCTTGTGCATCAGGTGATGCTCCTATGACCAAAGGTGACAAACTGTCTAAAAACAAAAATTCTAACAATGGGGGGAAGATGTCTGATATGGAAAGCAAGCCTTATGCTAGGTTAATTGGTAGCCTAATGTATGCACAGGTCTGCACTAGACCTGATTTATCATTTGCAGTTGGAATTCTATCTAGGTTTCAGTCTAATCCTAGTCATGAGCACTGGGTTGCAGGAAAGAAAGTACTTAGATATCTGCAGAAAACAAAATCTCACATGTTGGTTTACAGACAAGTTAAGAAGCTTGAACTTGTTGGCTATACTGATTCAGATTTTGCAGGCCATTATCCGGATTCTAAAAAGTCCACATCAGGTTATGTCTTTATGCTTGCAGGAGGGGCTGTTGCATGGAAAACCATGAAACAGTCATTGATTTCAACCTCCACTATGCAGGCTGAGTTCATAGCCATTTATGAAGGAGTCTGTGAAGGCTTGTGGATCAAAAAATTTCTATTGCATACTAAAGTATTAAGTTCAATTGGTTCAGATGCATTGAAAATATTTTGTGATAATGAGGCTGCAGTATTTTTTGGTAAAAACAGTAAAAGATCCAACAACTCTAAACACATAGATTTAAAATTCTATAGTGTTAGAGAAAGAGTGAAGCATGGTGAGATAAATGTATTGAATATTGACACTGAATCACAACTTGCAGATCCTTTCACTAAAGCATTATCAGTTACAAGTTTTCAGAAGCATACCAAGAACATGGGAATTCTATCTAGTTTGGAGGCTTGAGCTATCTAGTTTGGAGGCTTGAGCTCAGTGGGAGCCAATTTTAATTTTTAGAATTTATTCTGTAATAGGATTCTTGGTTTAGTCATTATCGATTTTAGTTTTTGCTTGTAATTTTGATACTGCAGTTTCTGAATAAATGAGGTATTTCATATATGTGTTCTTTTGTTTTTAGCATTACTTTAATTTCTGCAGTCTTGAAAATTACAATTCTTGAACTTTAAAATATCAATGTGTGTTATCAAGTGAACTTTTCTGCATTGAGGAATTTTGCAGCTTCAGTTTCAGTTTTCAGTTAAGCAAATACCAGTTCACTAGTGTTTCAGTTTTTGCTGTCAAGATTTTGAATTGTCAAAGTCATTCTGTTGGACTGAGAGCATTGGATTTTGCAGGTAGATATACTTATCCAAATTTTGCTCTTATTATCACTTTGAGCTTATGTAATTGCAGTGTTTGATGTTAGTGATCTTTAATCAATCTGGTTATTTAATCAAAATTGGTTTGAGGTTCTGCATTATTTTCTGCAAATTGACCAAGCTGAATGAGCTGTGAGTTTTTGTATACTTCAGTGCACACTTTAGTTGTTGGTTATGTTGAGTTATTGGTTCAATTGGTTTGTATGCAGACAATGTTAGTCCAAGTGGGAGATTGTTAGAAAATATGGACTTAACATTATCTGATTTACATCAAGAATAAAAACCAATTGATTTATCTTTACATAAATAACAAGAAGTATATAATCATAACTCTAATTCTGGTTATCTATTGAGGAGTGTGTCTCTTGATAGAAGTAGGAAGCTCATTAGTAATTAACCTGTATTACATCAAGTGTTGGTGATAAATTCTAAGTCTCCTATCTCGATAAACATGAAGCAGTGTTGGACTCCTTATGGGATGAGTCTAACTCGTTTGTTTTGGCCAATATAAATAGGGAGCAAAGTCCCTGTATTCATCACCGAGTATTGCATATTGTTCAGCCCCATTCTGAAGCTTTTGGTGTTGACATACAGAAGACTTTCTTCTCGAGTTCTGCTGCTGCTATTCATTCTCGTTTCCAGTTGCTCAAGATGTCTAACCTTGGTCAAGTTGTTTCTGCAGGGATCCAGAGCACCAATGATGCAGGTGGAGTCCTAGTTCCACTAGGAAAGCTATTCTGCAGTTTATGTGTGAATGTTGTGCAGCTGGTTTAATTCATATTGTGTATGTGTGTTATGATATGATCTTGTGGTTGATGTGTTCCTTGTTGCATCATATAGATTTAACACTGCATCATTACCAAGGATCACGACAAACATACCGATTAAGTGCTTTCGAGTGCAATGAGATAATTAAGCTTACTCTGTCGGAGCTCAGTTTTGCTCTTCCCCTAACTAGCTAAAAATGGTCAAGAGTAAGCGAGTATTCAGTAAACCACATTATCTTATCGATATGTGTGATTATCCGACCGTTGTTGTAACTTGTAACGAACACATTAGTAAAAAAGTGAAGTCACATAATAAAATTAACATGCTTCAACAATACGTGTTCTACCAACCTCGCACATCCAGTCTTTCACGTGCTAGTCACGTGATCTCTCGTTAATAAGAGACTGTATGTACGTATTATACAGCAGATGTTGTAGTGAACAATTTCTCGTGAATACTAGTGTAGCTAGTGAGGAGCGGTAAGAACATATATGCTAATTAAAGGCTGCATCCCACTAATAATCCTAGTACAAAATTGATTATACTGATTATTGTAATACCCCGAAAAATCCAAATTAAATTCCGTGGATTTTTAGAAATGATTTCACGATAATAGGAGCGAGTACGAAGCTTGGAAAAGTTGTGGAATTAGTTCGAACGATTTAATTTTCGAAAACGAACGTTTTTAGGGGGTCAACAAAGTTGACTTTTTATACGTTCAAAATTTGGGAAAACTTCCTTCATGAAAGTTGTAGAGCTCGTCGATACGAGTTCGTGGACATGTGGAACGCAATATTCGGAGTTCGTATGATTAAGTTATGAATATTTGAAAATTGGGAATTTTCTATAAATATCGAAAAAAAAATCAGAAATTTCATTTGAGGACGAAATTTTATTCTTTTTGCTGAACGGTCCCCGAAACCCTCCGTTCTCTCTCCTCAGAACCGTCGGGTACCAGCTGACCCGACCCGGATTTTCTGCCGCCTCCGGCGTCCTCTGGCTCAGGACCCGGCGCCTCCCGAACTCGCCGCCGCACGCTCAGTCGCCTGGTGGTGTCATCTTGCTCCGCCGCTGCCCCCAGAAGTGGATCGAAGCCCCCCCGAAGCTAGAACCCGACCCGACCGGAAAACCACTTTTCCGGCGTTGCACGGGCCGATCCTCCCCATTTTTGTGATCTCCTCCTTCCCCTGATCATCCTCATATCCTCCTTGCTTGACGATTTGGAGTGTGGAGTGAAAGATCACGAGTTGAAAATTTCGACGTCCCTGATTCAATCTGGAATCTGATCAGACGCACGAGATTAATCCAACTTCAACGCTTGATCTAGGACGATCTAGGCCAAACCAGACTTAGCTCCAGGTATGGAAGTCGACCACCCTTTCATTTTGAACCAGTTTGTAGTTGGTCACTTTAGCATCTGAGGTGGTTGGCCGGCGTTGACCGCCGCGTTGACCGCCGTCTGACCTCCGCATGTGGCGGCGCGTCGGACCATATTTTGAGTTTATATTATCTGGACGGTGATCTATGCATCCATACGAGCGTTTTGATATATTACAAGGTTATGTTAGAAAAAGTTGGTAAATAGTGGATTTACGTTTTTACGTTACTATTTACGGTTTTTACGTTTTATCTTCGGTTTACGATCTGCGAAGATCAGACCATCGGTTTTACTTCAAATTTTAGTATGTTGATCGTATGACTGTCCCGGTGACTTTGTGAGGTCACGGGCGAAGATCCGACCGTTGGATCTTCGTATAATTGAGAAATAGTGATTCGGAAGGCGATTCGTGAGAATCCGACCGTCGGATTTTCATATAATTTTGTGGAGATGTTAGTAAGGGCGATTCAGGAAGATCTGACCGTTGGATCTTCGTGATAATTTTGGAGGATGATCCTAAGGGCGATCCGTGAGGATCCGACCGTTGGATCATCATATAAATTTGATCTGACCGTTGGATCATCATTAAATTAGAATCCGACCGTTGGATTTCTGTATATGTGTGGTCTATGAATGATTTCTAAGTTAAGATCGTGTTTGACTAGGTGGTTGATGGATTGATTGGTGAACGATTTCGGATCGTTGTTTTTGAGCTGTTAAGAAGACGCAGCGGGAATTTAGAGGTGAGTAAACCTCACGTGGTTCATATTACGAACCGAATAAATTTATTTACCTTATTTTGTCGTAATTGTGTGAAAATATTTATGGAATAAATATTTGTTTTAAAATCATATGGACTTGATCAATTACGGTCCATAGGTAAGTAAAATGGTTTTAATTATACAAAATGAATTTCACGATTTTCTTGTGTGAACTATAGTTGGTATTAGTGGTCATTCCTGAGTGGGTGATTACGTATATATATATTTACGTGATTATATGTGGAATGGTGTGACATTGAAGAGTGTGGAATTTGGGATGATTAAAATACTATGAATTGAAATTTGACTTATCATATTTATATGTGATGATCATGATTGATGAGTGCTTGTTAATATTCATGATTTACATTGGAGTATGTATAGAGTTGGAGAATGTAGGATTCTGAGGACGAGGTGTCCGAAGTTTGACGGTTATGGATAACCGGAGTGTTTGTGTACTGAGGACGGGGATGTCCAAAGTGCGACGGTTTATTATTAACCGAAGTTGTGTACTGAGGACGGGGATGTCCAAAGTGCGACGGTTTATTATTAACCGAAGTTGTGTACCGAGGACGGGGATGTCCAAAGTGCGACGGTTTATTATTAACCGAAGTATATGGTGCTGAGGACGGGGATGTCCAAAGCGCGACGGTTATAGTGTTAACCGAAGTATTTTTGCCGTTGCTTGACCCTAGGCCAAGGTGTCAGAGGTAACGAGGCAGTTAGAGCTCTAACGTGTTATTGGGATGGACCAGAGTGGTGTTATGTGGGTTGGGTGTTTGCAGGACCAGTGTGGTGTATTGTGATTTGAGGATTGTGAAAATGTATTCCTTGTGGTTTTCCATGAGTGGTTTGATGTCTCTTTGCAGACGTAATACTGTTGAATTTTACTTGAATTGTAATTTAATAAATCAACAGTTCTTTCTTGTTTACTCATACTGGCTGTAAAAAGCTTACCGGGTTTTGTGTTGTTGCAACTCCCGGTACACTATTCAAATTGTGTAGCGGGTAATCCTACAGGACAGGAGAACCAGGACGGTGATCGTGCGGTTAGAGCAATGGTTATAGTTTTACAGCAATTGTAATAGTGAGGCGAGTTAAGCTCATTTGAGCCTTACAATTTGATTTGGTGGGAGTGTGCTGTAATAAATAACTTGAGGATTTGGGTTATTGTAAATTTGAGAGTTGTGAAGTGTGGTTGTTTGTGAGAAAAAAATTCAGGATGTTAGTTGTAATTTGTTATTATTCATGTTTCGGATTTGAATTGATTATTCAAAATTCGGGGCGTGACAGTTTGGTATCAGAGCGTAAGGTGCATATTTGGTGATGTGTCAATACCTTCCGAGTGATGGCCCGTCTGCAGCGGATCCCCATCGTGTGCTCTTCGGTATTGGCTAAGTCATTGGGTATGCGTGAGTGTTGGGAGTTGTTTAGACCGCTAGGTCGTTTTAGGAACGTGAATACCTTCCCTATAGTATTGACTTGGTTAATATGAATTTGTATTTGACTTATACTGTGTTTTAAGTGTTATACATGTATTAGCCAAGCATACTATACTCCTTAGGTGATGGATATTCGAAGGGGTTGTACTTAGAACCTTACAGTTGTCTTGTAGGTTCGTATGGGAATAAGTTCAGTGGCCGCGAGTTACAATCCTTGAGGAATAGGAACCTCTTGATTCAACTCTGTTAAGTCAACGAGGATTGTTTTATGGAAGTGAGGTTCTTTTGGATGTTGAAGTGTTTGGTTGAAGGCATGATGTGGACCTATGCACATACCTAGTGTGGATACAAGTATTAATGGATAGAAAGTTTGCCTTCTTAAGTTGGACGTACATATGTTTTTGGATGAGATATACATGTCAAATAATAGATATCTTGTTTTGTAACGAGATGTCTTAGTGGGGTTTTGGTAATTGGCATGGGTGATGTGTTTAAAGTGGCTTTGAGATAACTATGCTAATCTTGTGTGAGATTGAGTTATTAGTATAGATTGAGAAGGTTTTGTAGTGACGCTATATACACAACGTGATGAACTTTTAGAAGGAAAAGTTATGAGTAAAGGTATGGGTTTTTCCCTGATGTCTATAGTAGACTTGTGCATATGGCAGCGTTTGTGGCAGTGCCAGTAATGATTTTGTAGCAGCTTTCGTAGCAATGCTTATGTGATAGGCAGCTTGTGTAGTAGTGCTTGTGTGGCAGTGCTGGTAGTGCTTTAGTGGTAGTTTGTGTGACAAGGAATTTTATGGGGGCTAGATAAAGCTAGGCTTTATCTTGATTGTATTCTAAGTGGTAGGACACCTGTAAACAGGGATTGGAAATTCTCCGTTTGGACACCTTGGTCTGTTGACCTGACTATGACTTGTGGACATAGTTTTATTTAAGTGAAGGAAATTGATTTTGTGAACTAGTTTTCTTAAGTTTTGGATCGTAGTATGGAGTTGGACTGAAGTGAATTTGAGGTTGTTGTGTTTTAAGTTTAAGTAGGCGGGACACTTAAAGTTTTGAAATGGAATTTGATCTTGGTCGGTAATTAATGGGGAGATTTAGAGTCAACTCTCTGTAAATGTTATTAGATGAGGGTGTGTTTCTGTGGTGATGGATTTTAGGAGAAATGGTTAAGTGCAATTTTGGGTATTGATTGTAGTGACATTGTTGGGTATCCATAGTGGTTCAAGTGAATTACTATGCGATATGGAGTTTGATTCGGTTTCTAAATCGTAAATTCATAGGGTATGAATTGTGGTAAGTTTAATGGAGAAATTAATAGAGGAAATGGTTGAGATTTTATAAGATTTGTATGAGTAACTCTAAGGATGTGGGTTTTTCCTAGCTAACTCAGGATGTGTTTAGCTTTATTAAACCCTAATTCTAACGACAAAATTGTTGTGTTTGGTTTGACTCTAAGGATGCTAGCTAGACCCCTGTGCAACTTAATTGATTGTTTGTGATAAATCATTATGATTGATGTGTGCAGTAGAGTTGTTTATGGTTTTGAAAATAGTATTGGGTGACCAAGGTTCGATCCTTGGTGTTGTTGTTGGTTAAACAAAAAGAAAAGAAAACATGCACACCATCTTATTGATTTAATATTACAAAAAGGAAATTGGAACTACGCTATACTAAGCCTAATTGGTAGCTCCGGATGGGTTGAGGCTGAGCTCAAGAGAAACGTTAGAGCCACTGTTGTAACCGCCTGAGCCACCAGAATAGTAACCAAATGCGCTACCTTCCTCAGAAGTAGTCTTCGGGTTACCAAAGACGTCCTCGCCGTGCACGGGGAACAGAGGAAGAGTTTCAACCTCCTGGTGATCTCCTCCTCGTTGTTGCAGGGATGTTTGTCCTCCTGTTGTGCCAAAAGAGTTGTACTGGTATTAGTGTTGAAGTGTGAGGAAGAATATGAAACAAAATTTAAATCAAGAAATCCTTCATTACCAGTAGAATAGGTGGAACCAAAGTTGAGATCAATGGATCTACCATCATCAGTAGAACTAGTGGACCCAAAATTGATGTCAATGGATCCACCAGCTGGCCCAAAATTGATGTCGATGGATCCACCAGCACCAGTAGAACCAGTGGACCCAAAATTGAGATCAATGGATCCACCAGTACCAGGAGAACTAGTTCCCATGGGCACTTGAGCAGCCTGATTGCACCTCTTCATCTGCTTCTCTCGAGCCCTGACATTCTGGAACCAAAAATAAATGTTCTTGCCCTCAACCTGTCCATACTGTTGCAGCTGGAGACAGATCTCGTGAATCTGCTCTGTAGTTGGGGTCTTAACTCCCTTGTCGTAGTAAAGATTCCTGAGGATCCTTATTTGATCTGGAGTAGGAACCCACCTGGCACGGCTTCGCCAGAAATCTGTGTTGGCACTACTCCCGGCTGCTTGGTTGTTTCCTCCATCCTCGATTTGTTGCTGGGTTTGTAGCTCCATTAGTTGCAGAGTTCGTGGTTCCATGGTGATGAGTTGAGAGGAAGTGTAAATTGAAGAACGAAGTTGTTGAGTGTTTGTGGGAGATTGACCTTAGAAGGATTAAGGTCGATGAAGGGGTATTGGAGATCTGAAAGTTCAGAGGAAAGAAGAGATCGAATCTTCAAATGGAAGAAAAGATCTGAGAGAGAAGGATTGAAGATTTGAGAGTGAAAAAAACTGGGGATTTGAGAAGAGAAAGGCTGAAGAGTTGAGAGAGAAAGGCTTGAGCTCGGAAGAAAATTTCTTTTCCTTTGGAGTGAACAGTCGCGTCTCCAGAATGCACCTATTTATAGAACAAGGTGAGCAGATCTCCACCGTTGGATGAACGATCTCAGAATTTGAATCCACGCGTTGGATTAAAGTCGCCCCGAAACCAGGAAAAGTTGTTGGCGCGTGTTGAGCGTGTAAGGGGACCGAGGGAATCTCGAGGCGCTGTGGCAGACAGCTGTAGCCGAAAGCAGATTTGACTGCCGTAAATCACGGAAGGGATAAGCCGTGACACAAGTGGGCCGTACTTGGGCCTGTCTCGAATCAAGGCATCACTGTAGCTGTGGGTGGAGGCCTGATGGGCCGAGTTTCAGAAACAGTTTTGGATGAGTTGGGCCGGATTTCTGAAACAGTTTTGGATGAGTTGGGCCGGATTTCTGTAACAGTTTTGGATACGTTGGGCTGGGTTTCTGCAACAGTCTTGGATGTTTTGGGCCGAATTGTTGAAACAGTTGGTTTAAATAAAAGGATTGGTATGAATAATAACGTGAGCAGCCGTGCTCGAGTGGTTGAGTGTAAAGTTCGTGTACAAGAGGTCTGAGGTTCGAACCTCGCCTCTCGTTTATTTTTATTATGTTCGTTTATGACATAATAAGTATAAAATTTGTACACATTTTATTAAGCACAACTTGTGCTCCAGTGGTTGGGGGACAAAGGTTTCGTGCGGCAGGTTGAGGTTTCGAACCTTGCCTTCCCCGTTATTTTATTTATGTCACTTATGACATAATAAATATAACACGTGAGCATATATTAATGAAGGCAGCTCTTGCTTCAGTGGTTGGGAGCAAAACCTTCGTGTTCGAGGTCGGGAGTTCGAACCTTACCTCTTACAAATATTTTTGGATCTCGTATATGCTTGATATACGGACGTATATACGGTATGTATGGTATACATACGTATATACGGTCTGTACGGTATGCATACGTATATACAGTTGTACGGTATGCATACGTATATACGGTCTGTACGGTATGTATACGTATATACGATATGTACAATTTCATACCGTAGCCGAGCTGGAAGTTGGTGGGCCGATTGGTAGGCCCAAATAGTAAGCCCAAATAGTAAGCCCAATTGTTCGGCCCGATTGGTAGGCCCAAATGTTAAGCCCAATCGTTCGGCCCGAATAGTAGGCCCAAATGTTAAACCCAAAGTGGTTTGGGCCGGTTCGAATGTGGATGGTCCGATTTCTTCAGGCCCAATTGGCCAGCCCTAGTGCTTAACCCAAGGATTGAGCAAGCCCAAGTCATCATCATTGGATGACATAATTTATTAGCGTGCTTTTGGGGATGATTTGTTTTGAGTGATGCATCTCTATGGTTGTGAAGAGTGGTGCATGCTTAAGTTTTACTACGGAGATTTACCGTGATGCTAATTGAGTAGCGAAACACTTTGTGGGAGTGTTTACTGTGCTTGTATGCCAGTACAGAGTGATGATCTATGTGAAGATCTATGTGATGATCTATGTGAAGATCTATGTGAGGATCTATGAGATGATCCATGTGACGATTTTGTGTATGTGATGTGGAGTGATGTTGAGCAGTTGTGTTGTGAGTTTACGTTTGTGATGAAAGGATTTAGTGGCCATAGGAATGTATTTTTATACAAAGGGCTGAGGCTTTGTAGATTACTACAGATTTGGAAAAGATGGAGATTCTATAGTTAGGTCAACCTTAATCGAGAGGAATTGACTTACGCTTAAATTTCGGGACGAAATTTCTTTAAGGAGGGTAGATTGTAATACCCCGAAAAATCCAAATTAAATTCCGTGGATTTTTAGAAATGATTTCACGATAATAGGAGCGAGTACGAAGCTTGGAAAAGTTGTGGAATTAGTTCGAACGATTTAATTTTCGAAAACGAACGTTTTTAGGGGGTCAACAAAGTTGACTTTTTATACGTTCAAAATTTGGGAAAACTTCCTTCATGAAAGTTGTAGAGCTCGTCGATACGAGTTCGTGGACATGTGGAACGCAATATTCGGAGTTCGTATGATTAAGTTATGAATATTTGAAAATTGGGAATTTTCTATAAATATCGAAAAAAAAATCAGAAATTTCATTTGAGGACGAAATTTTATTCTTTTTGCTGAACGGTCCCCGAAACCCTCCGTTCTCTCTCCTCAGAACCGTCGGGTACCAGCTGACCCGACCCGGATTTTCTGCCGCCTCCGGCGTCCTCTGGCTCAGGACCCGGCGCCTCCCGAACTCGCCGCCGCACGCTCAGTCGCCTGGTGGTGTCATCTTGCTCCGCCGCTGCCCCCAGAAGTGGATCGAAGCCCCCCCGAAGCTAGAACCCGACCCGACCGGAAAACCACTTTTCCGGCGTTGCACGGGCCGATCCTCCCCATTTTTGTGATCTCCTCCTTCCCCTGATCATCCTCATATCCTCCTTGCTTGACGATTTGGAGTGTGGAGTGAAAGATCACGAGTTGAAAATTTCGACGTCCCTGATTCAATCTGGAATCTGATCAGACGCACGAGATTAATCCAACTTCAACGCTTGATCTAGGACGATCTAGGCCAAACCAGACTTAGCTCCAGGTATGGAAGTCGACCACCCTTTCATTTTGAACCAGTTTGTAGTTGGTCACTTTAGCATCTGAGGTGGTTGGCCGGCGTTGACCGCCGCGTTGACCGCCGTCTGACCTCCGCATGTGGCGGCGCGTCGGACCATATTTTGAGTTTATATTATCTGGACGGTGATCTATGCATCCATACGAGCGTTTTGATATATTACAAGGTTATGTTAGAAAAAGTTGGTAAATAGTGGATTTACGTTTTTACGTTACTATTTACGGTTTTTACGTTTTATCTTCGGTTTACGATCTGCGAAGATCAGACCATCGGTTTTACTTCAAATTTTAGTATGTTGATCGTATGACTGTCCCGGTGACTTTGTGAGGTCACGGGCGAAGATCCGACCGTTGGATCTTCGTATAATTGAGAAATAGTGATTCGGAAGGCGATTCGTGAGAATCCGACCGTCGGATTTTCATATAATTTTGTGGAGATGTTAGTAAGGGCGATTCAGGAAGATCTGACCGTTGGATCTTCGTGATAATTTTGGAGGATGATCCTAAGGGCGATCCGTGAGGATCCGACCGTTGGATCATCATATAAATTTGATCTGACCGTTGGATCATCATTAAATTAGAATCCGACCGTTGGATTTCTGTATATGTGTGGTCTATGAATGATTTCTAAGTTAAGATCGTGTTTGACTAGGTGGTTGATGGATTGATTGGTGAACGATTTCGGATCGTTGTTTTTGAGCTGTTAAGAAGACGCAGCGGGAATTTAGAGGTGAGTAAACCTCACGTGGTTCATATTACGAACCGAATAAATTTATTTACCTTATTTTGTCGTAATTGTGTGAAAATATTTATGGAATAAATATTTGTTTTAAAATCATATGGACTTGATCAATTACGGTCCATAGGTAAGTAAAATGGTTTTAATTATACAAAATGAATTTCACGATTTTCTTGTGTGAACTATAGTTGGTATTAGTGGTCATTCCTGAGTGGGTGATTACGTATATATATATTTACGTGATTATATGTGGAATGGTGTGACATTGAAGAGTGTGGAATTTGGGATGATTAAAATACTATGAATTGAAATTTGACTTATCATATTTATATGTGATGATCATGATTGATGAGTGCTTGTTAATATTCATGATTTACATTGGAGTATGTATAGAGTTGGAGAATGTAGGATTCTGAGGACGAGGTGTCCGAAGTTTGACGGTTATGGATAACCGGAGTGTTTGTGTACTGAGGACGGGGATGTCCAAAGTGCGACGGTTTATTATTAACCGAAGTTGTGTACTGAGGACGGGGATGTCCAAAGTGCGACGGTTTATTATTAACCGAAGTTGTGTACCGAGGACGGGGATGTCCAAAGTGCGACGGTTTATTATTAACCGAAGTATATGGTGCTGAGGACGGGGATGTCCAAAGCGCGACGGTTATAGTGTTAACCGAAGTATTTTTGCCGTTGCTTGACCCTAGGCCAAGGTGTCAGAGGTAACGAGGCAGTTAGAGCTCTAACGTGTTATTGGGATGGACCAGAGTGGTGTTATGTGGGTTGGGTGTTTGCAGGACCAGTGTGGTGTATTGTGATTTGAGGATTGTGAAAATGTATTCCTTGTGGTTTTCCATGAGTGGTTTGATGTCTCTTTGCAGACGTAATACTGTTGAATTTTACTTGAATTGTAATTTAATAAATCAACAGTTCTTTCTTGTTTACTCATACTGGCTGTAAAAAGCTTACCGGGTTTTGTGTTGTTGCAACTCCCGGTACACTATTCAAATTGTGTAGCGGGTAATCCTACAGGACAGGAGAACCAGGACGGTGATCGTGCGGTTAGAGCAATGGTTATAGTTTTACAGCAATTGTAATAGTGAGGCGAGTTAAGCTCATTTGAGCCTTACAATTTGATTTGGTGGGAGTGTGCTGTAATAAATAACTTGAGGATTTGGGTTATTGTAAATTTGAGAGTTGTGAAGTGTGGTTGTTTGTGAGAAAAAAATTCAGGATGTTAGTTGTAATTTGTTATTATTCATGTTTCGGATTTGAATTGATTATTCAAAATTCGGGGCGTGACAATTATAGTCTATGTTGTATCCAAGTGCCCAGTCCAGTAGTGTTTAACGTTCTCGAATAGCCAGAACTACTTGTCAAGCAACTGCGGTTTCTGTGTTTCTGAACATGGAACTAGCCGGCCAAAATTCCAATAGTAAAAAACAGTAACATTATAATTTAGCTTCTCAAGCCAAGAAGCAAGCAATAAGAACAATATGAGATTTCAATTCTTTTCCCATCATATTTTTACGGTTTGTACATTCTCTGTTTATATTCCTCTTTAATATTGTATATCCAAGATGTCTCGCAAGGTCAACGTATTACAGTACTAGGATTAAGTTATTTGAAGAGACATCTTTTGAATCTGCTAGAAGTTTTCTTATTTTCCTTTTTCGAAGTTTCTTTGAATATTTCTTTAGAAGTAGCTCAATCTTGCCAGTAAAGATTGCTTGAATCTCGCTTGAGTTCCTGTTTTTCACTTGTAATTTAACGCATGTTCTGTATATACAAAAATGTAGGCCTGAATTCCAATGAATGACCTTTCCCGATGCATGTTACATTTAAAAAAAAAAAAAAAGAGTTTTCAGTTTAATAATGGGAATATATTTGCCAACGAAAATTCGTTTTTAGAATTCTTTATACGACTAATTCTCCATGCCAAAATCCTTTAGCCGACGAAATTTCATTGGTAGAAGTATAATCATATATAGGAGATTTTTGCCGACAGAAATCCATTATACTGGACATGCATATGTTTGTGTAACATTCTAATCCGGCCACAAAAAGAAATGAAGAAGAAAGAGAGGCTGCAGCCAAGAGCTTCGAATTTAGACTCCTAAGCAGCGTTCAAGGCGTCTAGCTACTTAAAGGAAAGGCTCTTTGCATCAGTCATAAGTGGAAGCATGAAATGATGAAGACATGAACCTTTTATATTTCTCAATTAATCATTTACGTTGGCAGATTTTGTTTTTTTGTTTAAGAAAGCAAGGTCAGGACCAGCTCCTTGTCCTACCTTGAAGATTTATTAGATGAAAAACAAGTATTACATAAGGCTGGAGGACCAAACCAAGCCAAGCCTTTGAGAAGAACAAAGAAAACAATACAAAACTGAGCACACTAATAGGCTGGAACGTTCCAGAAAATTCCACACTAAGGATCATTTACGTTGGCAGTTAATAATATTGTTATTCAAAATTGAGATAATTTTCATTAAATCCATAACTTGTCTGATTTTGCAACGTGGGGATTGCAATAAAAAAAATATAAACGTTATCAAACTAATGGAATACTGGCCCTCTGAAGTACTGCATGCTAAATGTAGAGACTTATTACTCCTCCATCAATTTATTATGATATAATTATTAATAGAAACACAACTGAAACAGAGCGGGAGGTCCGAAGGTAAATGATTTTGATTTTGATTGTTTTTTTTTTTTTTGGTCGTAATGATACAAATACAAAGAAACAGAGACAAATTAAGCTCAAAAGAACAAAACAAACAGCAGACAAAACATGAAACTAGCTAACAGAAGAACCCAGCAACTGAACAGAATCAAGGGGGAGGACCTGCAGCATCAAAAAGGAGAATGCGCATTAGGGAGGGAGGGGGATTGGAAGACCAATCTTCCGGGTACACCCTGTGCGAAGCCATAGAAGCTGCATAGTCTGCAGCAGCATTAGCTTTTCTACTGGTCCAAAGCCAGTTTACACGGTTGAAGAGAGAACCTCGAGCTCGAATCCTTAACACAAGGTGCGAAGCAGTCCAATCAAACGCCAACAGAGGATTTAAAAGAGTAGAAATCAAAGCCAAACAGTCCGATTCCAGCTGAAAAGAAGAAAGAGACATGGAAGAGGCTAGGCTGAGACCAAGCTAAAGAGCCGAGGCTTCTGCAGAGCAGAATCACTTTTTGACAGACCTCCTATGAAGGAACCATTTGAGTCACGAGCAATGGCTGATATACCACATCGAAGAGAAGAGTCAGAAGACAAGTCCCAAGCCGCATCGGTATTTATCTTGAAAGATCCAGGAGGAGGAGCTTTCCAGTGGGTTACTTGAGAAGAAGTTGAATGATGTTGCAGATTGCGATGAGGAGACAAATTGGGAGGGATCATTAGCAGGGACGGAACCAGAAAATTAAATTGAGGGGGGCTAAATCTTAGGTTGCCAAGTTCTTCCTCAAGTTTTTTTTTATTTCATGCTAAGCAGTTTTATGTCAGAAATATCAATCAACTTTGGAGACCTATATTTCTCACCTCAGGAGAGCATTGATAGAATTGTAAGGAAGATTGAAGAAGATGATCAAAAACCCAGAAAAGAGAGAGAGCTTCATATATTGATGCAGAAAAATACAACCTTGCACACCATATATTAGGTACTCCGTAAATGCAGCAAAGGCTTGAGAAGCAACAGAAATAGGGTCCGGAGGGACGTGTTTAAAAACACAATTGCATCTAGCCTTCCATATGTACCAGAATAAGAAGGGAACATGAGAGCTAAAGTGAGCATCTGCACTAAAAGTCTGATAATCAAGAATAGTCAGCAATCAATGATCAAAAGTCGTAATTGTCTGCACACTAACTCGATAAGACAGAGGACGAGCAAACCAAAGATTGTAGAACCCAGGGGCACAGAAGCAAAGCATGTTCTGAGCGTTCCGGATGAGAGTTACAGATAGGACACAGAGGAGAAGCAGCCAAATGTCTTCGATGACGATTAAAGTTTGTAGCCAGAGCATTGGAAACAGCCTGCCAGAGAAAGAATTTAACTCTGGGTGGGGCATGAACCTTCCATAACCAGAATCAGATCTTCTTATCAATACAGTGAGATTGGTGGGGATGAGCTGTGAGCGAGGAAGAAGATTACGAACTAAGAAAGTGAAAGCCTGATTTCACTGTATAGTCACCCGTAGTAGAATCCGACCAGATGAGGAGGTCACTCTGTATGTTGAGAAGAACCAAAAGGAGTGTCTTGGATGGCAGTAATATTAGCAGCATGAGGAAGAAGAGGAATGATGGAGGCCGAATTCCAGGTTTGAGAGTCTCTATCTATGAGCGTGGAGACTGTTGTAAATGGGGCAGAAACCGGGCATATGGCCATGAAGGTTAAAGGATGGGTACCTTGGGATCCAGTTGTTGCGCCAGAGGTCTAGGGTTTGATTGTTACTCATTCAATATTGTTTTCAATAATAAAGCACAACAACTTTGGAACTGTTGTAGTATATATGACTCATCATGTTGTATATATGAGTCATAGTATAAATGTCTATATCATGTAATAAGTACTTGAGTGTATACATAGGTACTTGAGTGTATGAAGACTTGTGTGACATGCTTTATACCAAGAGGCAACAAGCATGGCAGATTTCATCATTGAAAGACAAGTATGCAGCTGCAACCATGATGAAGATTGTTATCATTTTGGTTTTCTCTTTGAGCATTCACACTACAATGTTTTCCTATAAATACCCTATTGTATGAGATGAATAAATACACATGAATTCTCATTCTCTCTGAATCGAAACTCTCTCTCTCTCTCTGTCAATTTTGATTGTCCTTAAACACGTTATCAGCACGAAGTTGCTCTAGAATTAGAATCGAAAATTGACAAGAGTAGAGTTCATCATCAATCGAAGTCATTTTTCCAAAACTACAAAAAACCTCCAAAACCTATCTCATATCAAAGCCATTGATCCCAGAAGCCCAGAACCGGCCTCAGAATCGCCGGAACCGGCCCAGATCAACCTGCTTGCACGCCAAGAAACGTCCTTTTCGGGACATCTAATCAAAATCATTTTTTCTTCAAAGTTGTTAATCTCTGTCTCTTATATCTTATCTCCAAATTTCAGCCCTGTTGGAGCTGTTTTGAGACCTGTATAACATTTGAAGTGCGATCTGTTCAGAAGCAAATTTGCTCCGAATTTCAACAAGTAAGTTTTAAAGATTAAAGTTCCTGTTTTGAGTTTGTATTCCTTTTTCTCTTCTTTTCAGGGACTTGTAATCAAAAAGCGGAATTATAGAAATTCACGCTAAACGAACTAAGAGCATTCGTAATCTATGAACTAAGAGTGTTCATAATATTCGGACTAAGAGCGTCCGCAAGTATCAATTTATCAACTAAAAGCAGAATCGTGGAGATTCACGCTAAACGAACTAAGAGCGTTCGTAATCAATGAACTAAGAGTGTTCATAATAATCGGACTAAGAGCGTCCACAAAACATCAATTTATGGACTTAAAGCGAAATCGTGGGGATTCACGCTAAACGAACTAAGAGTGCTCGTAAATCAATGAACTAAGAGTGTTCATAATATTCGGACTAAGAGCGTCCGCAAACATCATTGTTTGGTCTAAATCCAAATATTCTTGGAAATTGATTTTTTGGTAGCATAGCTCGGAAATCTTATTATTTTAGTTTTCGTGGAAGTTTAAACTCCGAAACTAATATATCTTCTCTTCTTATTTTTCAGGATGTCGAATGAACCTAGACTCGACTTTCCAATGCTTGACTCAACAGGCTCGGAATACCATGGCTGGTTAACCGACGGTGAGAACCATCTCACTGCGAGTGGGATATTGCCCATAATCCAGGCACCTGACCAGGGCCTTGTGTTCCAACGAACACCCACAAAGCATGCTCAAGCACTTATCTTGATGCGACGCCACATGGATAAATCTCTCAGATTAGAGTACATGTCGATCAAGGATGCAAGAGACCTATGGGTAGCGCTAGAAGAGCGCTTTGGCAATATCCACAACGATGTGGATCAATTGAGCATTGGTTCAAGCAATGCCATGCAAGTACCCAACTAGCTGCAAGCTACAAGGAGTATAGGCAATTAAGAGAGCAAGAAACCAATCTTGCTGAAGATGAAGATATAAATCTTGTTGAAGATGAAGATATCAATCTTGCTGAAGATGAAGATGGTGAAGATATCACTCTCACCACTGAGGACTTCAAAGCTGCAGATAAAGAGCACGAGGATGCCGCAGACTTTGATTAGAATAGTCCTTTCTATTTTCCAATAATGGCAAATGTGCCTTAGTCAAATGACAATTGTATTAAAACTCTTTCTCATGTGGCGCATCCAATGTAGTATGATGTCTAGGAAAGTAATTGAGATCGGGGTACTTAAGCGAGCCTCGCTCCACCAACATCTCTCTACTTTCCTGGTCATATTTCATTGGAGTTACCAAACGGATTGAGTAAACTACAATTTGTCTAAAAATTTGATTCTATTATGGAATAGACTTTGGGAAAACTTTGATGTAATCATTGGTTATTTTCCTTATTAATAAAGTGTCACATTATTATTCAATGTCATGGACATGTGTTAAATTCCGAACTTTATTATTTGAAAGGTATAAGAGCCAATGGTTTTCATGTGGAAACACATTGTGAGAATGGACAAGAATTCCTTTGCATTACCTCTAATGACTACGGACATAAACGAGTATTAGAAAAACTTATGTGTCGCTCTAGTGGGTTGTACGCAGCCACTATTCAAGTCATTGAATCAAACCATGTCATAAGAGATGACTTATGGGATTCTGACACATATATAGGCTTTGGCAAGAACGTTTGAGATATCCAGGTTGTGATATGATGCTCCGTATATTAAAAACTTCACACGGACATCCATTCTTCACAACGAAAAGAAGTACGAACCAAAGATTGGTCCAAAGAGTTACTTCTAAAAGATATCATTTGTTTTGCAAAGCTTGCTATTTAGCAAAAATAGGATTGAGACCATCCTATACAAAGGACACTAAAGAAAATATACCATTCTTGCAAAGAATCCAAGGTGATATTTGTGGACCTATTCAACCAACTTGCGGACGTTTAAATATCTCATGATGTTGGTTGACATGCAAACACACTAATCACGTGTTGTGCCATTGTCCATCTATAAAAGCTGCTTATGCTATACTCATAGCACATATAATATGACAACGGGCTCACTCCCCGGATCATCCTATTTAGTCAATTGGATTTTGACTATGCTAGTGAGTATACATCGAAGATTTTCGATGGTTATTGCAAAGGGAGTGATGTTGGACATCACATTCCCATATACACACCTAAATGGTCTCGTGGAAATAACTACGATGGTAGTTCAGACATTGGCGATGCGCACCAATCTCTTTATATCCGCTTGGGGTGATGCAATATCGCATACAACTATGCTAATTCCTCTATGACCTACCGCCACTCAATGTATCCCTACGTTACAGCTAGTGACTGGGTACAAATATTTTGTACTTACGCACATTCGAGTGAGTCATTTATGTGCCAATGTGAGCCATTTATGTGCCAATTGCGCCGCCACAGCGCCTATGGTAGGTCCTTAAAAACAAGTGCGCAACTTAGTTGGAATTGAGATTCCAACAATCGTCCGCCACTTAATGCCCTTGCAAGGCGATCTCCTTACCGTCTGATTTACGGATGTCACTTTGATGAGACAGTCTTCCCGTCGTTAGGGGGAGATAAGAACACGAATGTTCAGCAGGAACGACAGGAATTGTCTTGGTCTGTCCCCACTATGTCTCATCTCGATCCCTATTAAAGTGACGAGATCACACACATTTGCTGCACAAATGCCTGCAAGGAAGGACGTCCCTATAAGAGGACGTAGCGCCACCCTACACAGAGGTAGGCAAGGCGCCAACGTCATAGAAAGTGGCACTCTGGCGTTACAGGCCATGGCCCCAGCTAGGATGCGTGGGAAGCCCGTGGATTCGAAGGATATTTTGGCATCCTTAGATCATCGACACTCAAAGATCCGTCTCATGAGTATCTTCTGGATTATGGTTATCGTTGGGGGACGCCTCAACGTCAGAACCTATTCCTGAGAATATAGAGCTCTATGAAAATTACACTAGTGTACATGAGACGTGGAATAGAAACTCCATCATAATTGATGATGTAGTTGCGCATTCTGTTGCGCATAAGTTTGTTGAGACCGATGATATCGAACCACGCTCTGTTGAAGCATGAATACCAACGTAGAGAAATTTGGCCTAAATGAAAAGATGCGATCCAGGTTAAGTAAGATTCTCTAACGAAGAGGAAGGTCGTTCAGCCAGTGATGCCAACACCTTCTTACATAAAACCTATTGACTAATGGGTCTTCGTTAGAAAGCGTGTTGAGAAAAAGAGATGGCAATCTCGCCTTATGGCGCAAGGCTTCTCACAAAACGCCCTGGAATTGACTACGATGAGACATATTCTCTCGTAATGGTTGTCATTGCACTCCACTACCCTGTCAGTTTGGTAGTTTCCAAATAACTGAACATGCAGCTTATAAATATGGTCATTACGTATCTCTATGGGGATCTAGATATGGAATATACATGAAAGTTCATAGTGAAACTTTAGTTACCCAAATCAAGTGGCTCTAGACCACGGAGCGCGTTTGCAATAGAGTTGAAACGCTCGCTAAAAGTGACTACTTGATTGGGAAGGGATATGCCCGCGCGTTTCCATAACAAGTTTCGGATTCTATCGCGGTTTTCATGTTAGACATGATCTTCATTAGAAGCCCTTAAAGAGTTAAGGGAAACCGCTGAACACTTGAAATCCGAGTTTGAGATGAAGGATTTTGGGGGAACACGATTATGCCTCAGTTTGGAACTTGAGCACCGTGTTGATAGATGCTTAGGCATTTTGACAAAGGCCAAGCCTTCAAGCACCCCATGATCGTTCGTAGTCTTGATCCTAAAAAGGATCATCTTCGTCTGAAGGATGATCAGACAAAGATGTGCAAGAGGCAGAAGTGCGAATAAGCGCATTATTGTACTTAACTCAATGCACAAGACTGGACATCTCGTTTTGACATAAACTTGTTAGCTAAAAGGTATAGCTCTGCGCCAACGCGACGCCATTGGATTGGTGTAAAAGATATCTTTCGATACTTGAGATGTACGATCGATATGGGCTTATTCTATCCCTAGAAAGAAATGATGGAATCAGACCCATCACACACCAGAAACGCCGCCAAACGCTGGCCTGCGTTTTCTATCCCTACCCCAAAATGACATAAGTGTCTTTGGAAGGTTTTGCTGATATTTGGTATCTGTTGACCCATACAAAGGCCTTCCCAGACTGGTAAAGTGTTCACCATGGGTAAGACCGCGATATCTTGAAGGTCTATAGAATAGACCTTAGTCGCTATATCTTCGAACAATGCAGAGATTATTGCTCTTCACGAAGTAGTTCGTGAATGTATATGGACTGGATCCATAGTTACGCATGTTCGAACAGTTGTGGTTTGAAGTCTACCACAGATGAGCCTACAAGCATTTAAGATAATGCTGCTTATTTTTGAAAACAAATGAAGCAAGGCTGCATCAAAAGCGACAACATCAAGCATAAAATCAGCAATAACAGACTCTCCTCAAAGATCAATCAGAGGGGGAGATGTCTACATATATGGTCTCAAAACGTGAAGAGTGTGTTGTGCTCTTTTTCCCTTTCGACCGAGGTTATTTTTGTCCCACAGGGTTTTTATTACTCGGCAAGGTTTTTAAAGAGGCAACGAGATAAGCACCACGTTTGGGAGACACAAAGGAGATGTTGAAATCAGGGGGAGTATCCAGAAGCATACCCACTTGACCATCGTGTACTCTTTTTTGTCTTTCGTCCAGGGTTATTTTGTCCCACTGGGTTTTGTTACCTGGCAAGGTTTTAACGAGGCACATCTTTAACATGGTCACCCCACTTATACTACATCCTGAAGATGTTTTGATTCAACATATATGCTTTTGCTCATCTTTTCCCTTCGACCACGGGTTTTTCCCACTGGGTTTACCGGGCAAGGTTTTGTTGTAGCAACTCTATTGCATCCCTCTCGTAGACATATTACCTACTTATGATGCTGATAACAAGACTCCACTTATCTCCGAAACTGTGATATTACTACTCCACACTCATGCGCGTTGTGCTCTTTTTCTCCTTCGACCAAGGTTGTTTTTTCCCACAGGGTTTTATTACTTGGCAAGGTTTTTAACGAGGCAACTTCGAAGCGCACAGCCTAGACAATACTATTGACATGAAATATCCAAGGGGGAGTGTTGTAGTATATATGACTCATCATGTTGTATATATGAGTCATAGTATAAATGTCTATATCATGTAATAAGTACTTGAGTGTATACATAGGTACTTGAGTGTATGAAGACTTGTGTGACATGCTTTATACCAAGAGGCAACAAGCATGGCAGATTTCATCATTGAAAGACAAGTATGCAGCTGCAACCATGATGAAGATTGTTATCATTTTGGTTTTCTCTTTGAGCATTCACACTACAATGTTTTCCTATAAATACCCTATTGTATGAGATGAATAAATACACATGAATTCTCATTCTCTCTGAATCGAAACTCTCTCTCTCTCTCTGTCAATTTTGATTGTCCTTAAACAGGAACAAAGTATACCATATATTTAATGTTTATTGGAGTTCTTTACCTCGCGTCCGTTTACTACAGAATATCTATAAATAGTTAGCAAACCAAGGAGATTTTAACATACGACAGAAAGTAATTTAATCACCATACATGGCAAATTTAAGGTTTTGTTATATTTCTGAATTGTCCTTCTATGCTAGCATTGTTATTCCAAGCAATTGCCTTGCTCACTTTTCTCTTCAAAAGGAGCCCACACCTTTGTTTGTGTTTGGGGATTCACCATTTGATGCCGGAAAAAATAACTACTTCAACACTACCAAGACTGCTCAGGCCAACTACTGGCCATATGGAGAAACTTATTTCGGGTATCCCACCGGGAGATACACCGATGGGCGTCAAATTCTAGACTTCATCCGTAACATATGCCGTAACTAAAATGTGCTGTTTTTCTTAACATAGTCTATTATTGTAAGGTGACAACCAGTTAAAATTGATTATTGCAGTTGACAAATTTGCCATTGATTCTATCATCTTTACAACCCCGTTTAATTACTATGTTTATGGAGTGAACTCTACACCTGGGGGAGCTGGTGCTCTAAATGAAACTCATCAGGGCTTGGTTTGTGATTCTAAAAATTTGGTAGGAGTTTTATTATTTAGGCTAAGGTATTTGTATGGTTGCTTCATCCAAGTTGCATTACTCTTATGGCATACTTGTACTTATGTACCCTTTTTTTTTTTTTATCCCATACCTTAACTATACTTATCCCCCAGTGAAAAGGATCATATTAATTTTTCTTTCATTTTCATCCCAGGTGATAGACCTTCAAACTCAGCTTAGTTATTGCAAAAATGTAGAAAAGCAGTTGAGGCACAAACTAGGCCATGCACAAGCCAAGACATTGCTTTCTAGTGCTGTCTACCTTTTCAGTATCGGAAGCAATGATTACTTCACCCTTCTGCAATTTAACATCAGCAAGGAATTCTCATACTCGGAAGAAGAATTCATAGGGATGGTGTTGGCAACATAACACATGTGGTCAAAGTAATTTCCCATTACCCCCCAATTCTTTGTTCTTTAAATAAAATAGCACAAGTGGTCAAAGTAATTCCATTTGTTCTCTCTTTTTTTTCTTCTTTAAAAAAAAAATTTATTTCCAAGGTGGTTATGTTATCATTTTATGTGTTTTAAATTGGCAGGAAATATACAAGAAGGAAAGAAATTTGGGTTACTAAGCTTGGGACCAATTGGTTGTCATCCAGCTTTGTTAGTATTTCAGCCAGGAAAAATAGGAACTTGCATGGAAGAACTCACAGAAATGGCACAAATACACAATAAGGCAATTTTGAAAGTCCTCCATGCGCTAGAGATCACTGAAAGGATTCAGATATTAGTACTTTGACTTCTATACTTCCATGAGTGAAAAATTGAATAACCCACCAAAATACGGTACAGACAACATTTGGATCATCTATTGTTTTGCTCCAGACTAAACTAAGTTGTTTTATATATTAATGTTCTTTCTGTGACTCAAACCTTTGAAGGTTTCAAGGAACCGAAGAAGGTATGCTGTGGAAGTGGTCCATACAGAGCCGTTAACTGTGGAGGAAAGGGGCCAGAGATCGAAAGAGTATGACCTATGTGACAATCCTATTGACTATGTGTTCTTCGATGGCGGTCTTTCTACAGAAAGAACTAACCAGCAATTTTCCCAGCTAATGTGGAGTGGAAATCCAATGTCACATGGCCTTCCAATGTTCAAGAACTATTTGCAACTTTTTAGGCAAAATATGTGTGTTCGACACTAAGTTCTTGAGATAAGGAAAACCTGTAGGACTCGATTAGTCATTATCTATGTTTCCTCAATAAACGAGTTTGTCATTCCTTAGCTTTCGGAAATAAGTTGAATTCAAATAAGCATGCATGCTTAGTGTTTTAAGCATAAATAAAACTGAAGAGAGGCAACATTATGTATGTACATATCCACATTGCCAGTGAATAAATTTCATTTTTTGTGTATATAAGTTCAGTTATGGTATCCAAAAAAGTGATTCACGTATCATTTTTCTATGCACAAATAGGCATATCCATATTGAAAGTGAATCAGTTTCATAGTTGTGTGTAAGTTCAGTTATGTACGAATCCTTTTTGTAATTCCATATAACACCCTCAGATGCACAAGATATAGAAATTCGAACAAAAGAAATTCACTGCGTTCCAGGTAGCTTCTGCTAGGTTTATTGATCAAATATAATGAATAGATTACAAAATAACCCTAGTTCAATCAACTCAACCTGCTTCTCCAATTCAACTTCATATAGATGCAGAAAAATATGGAAAAGGAGAGAAAAGGGTCAACGAAGATATATTTATAACATTCCACTGTGATCATCAACACTGAAATGTAAATTTCTACTCTGCTGTCCATTTGTATATATGTTTCACTAACAACATGAAGCAGGTCCAGACAAAAAAAAAAGGGGGAACATTTACCAGCAGAAGCACTAGAACAAGTGCCAGAACGTCTAAATTAAGAGGGTGATACACCATCGCCTGAATTACTACTGCTCACAATTAGGAGTCTCCTCACCAAGACCCTGTTGCACTAATCCATAATACAAAATACCATAGTTG